>NW_021833758.1:40000-50000 GCF_006345805.1 Octopus sinensis
CACCCACAAAAATCCTTGCCCGGTCTAACAAAATACGACCTGTCGACGTTTGTTCACTATTTTTAAGCGTGTCCTGTTCATTTATATAAAAATAAAACCAAAATATTCCCATCGTTTCCATGCAGATGTTCGGATGGGCAGCAAATATCTTTAATTCATGCATCGCAAATTTTTAAGCGCATTCTTGTGAATGACAGAACAGACAGTGTTTGAATAATTTGTGAGAGTGTGTATCTGGGTATGTGCCCATCCAGTGTATATATATTTATGATAGGGTGAGTAATCATTGTCTTAAAATTGAATTTATCGTGACATTTCCAATACAACAATGTGAGGTGTAATGTCAGTAATTGGTTCAATAGCGTTTATTGATTTTCATCGATTCTTATAAAAGATATGAATGTAAAATGACACAAGATTTGTTGTGCAAAATGTGAGATGATATTTTTCAAAGATATAAATTGTACAGAAGAGGAAATATGGTTGTTATATAATCATCCTGTTACAATCATATGCTAATCCCCCACCGCAGAAAAAAAAATTACGCAGGAGCACTTCTATATGTGTGGGCGAGTGTATGTGTATATATATATATGGATGTATATATATATATATATGTACGTATGTATGTATATATATAGATGTATGTATGTATGTATGTATGTATGTATGTATATATATATATATATATATATATATTATATATATAATATATATATATATACATGGATGTATGTACGTGTGTGTATACAGATGCATGTATATATATACATTTATATATCTTATATATATACACCTACACATATATGTGTGTGTTTATATATATATATATGTACATGTTGTGTTGGATATTATATATATATATATATATATATATATATATACATACACAGACATATGACTAGAGAATTATATGTATGTGTATATTTCCCTTAAATATGATTCTGGCTGAACAATTACATAACAATTGTATATATGTCTGTATATACACACATATGCGAATATGTACATTTTTTGGCAACGATTAACGCTTATTTTCCTTCAGGAAATTATCCCCCAGCTCCACACACCGATGCTTGTATCATTTTACATCCATTCTTTACACAATAATCGATATAATCAATATAATTCTATTGACACCATTACTGACATGATATCTCGCATTGCTGCATCGGAAATGTCACGATAAAATCAATTTTATAAAAAAACATTGATTTCTTACATTGACACAAATTGCTTATGAGTGAAGATTCTCTAGATTCAATTCTAGTGCATTCTTAGTACATACATCGTCATCACAAACACACTATATTATATGTCATTATTATATTAAATATACATGTGTGTGTGTGAGTGTCAATGAGTATATATATATATATATATATATATATATATATATATATATATATATATATATATTATATATATATAATCAAAATGAGCAACAAGGATATCCAAGGTAGTGTAGTACAATCGTTTCATGCTACTTCATTGTATTAAACAATGTAAGTATTACATCAGTTTTAACCTGTAGAGCAATCTGCAGCCACATATAGAATTTTTTTAATTAAATAGACAATGTACACTTGTATACTTATTCCATTTGCCCACATTACAAAGAGGGTAGATATATAGACAGAGAGGTTAATTTCATCAATAGGAACTTGGTAGTAGAAAGTCCTTCTCTATCTGCAGATTTTTTATCACTCTGATTATTTATCACTTTGTAATTTTGGCAAATGAAATAATTATAAAAAATGTACATTGTCTATTTAATAAAAAAAATTCTGTATGTGGCTGAAGATTGCTCTACATTTTAAAACTGATGTAATACTTACATTGTTTAATAAAATGAAGTAGCATGAAACGATTGTACTACACTACCTTGGATATCCTCGTTGTTTATTTTGATTATAATCACCCCATTTGATTTATATGGATAATACCATACCAAATTCTGGTGGCTTTAACTTAAGTACCATATTCATCTGAATCTAAATTTTGCTGAACTTATATATATAATGGTATTTTTAAATAGGCTTAAAGCTTATGGCAATTACCGTAAAATGACTAAGGAAAATAGTCTAAGGGGCATATAAGCCCTGCACAGAAGAAAGAAGGCTTTCCTATCCACCGGGAGTCGACCCCACATCCCTTTGTTAACTCGAGTAAGTGAGTTACCTTTACACCAGTGGATCAGCCTCCCCACTGATGTCAAATTTAAGAACTATGATAGTTTGTGTTTGTTTTTATGTGGACAAACTCGGCGAAAGCATATAGAAAGTTTGGTTACATAAAAGTTTGTTTACATAAAAATAAACGCGAACGATTATAGTTATTAAATTTGACAAAATGGGGAATTAACCAATGCATACGCGCACAATAACAACATACAGATTTGTCACAATGGAAACCACACAAGGATTTTATATGGGTACAGTGAATTTGTAGTACAATCGACAAGTGGAGGCGCAATGGCCCAGTGGTTAGGGCAGCGGACTCGCGGTCGTAGGATCGCGGTTTCGATTCCCAGACCGGACGTTGTGAGTGTTTATTGAGCGAAAACACCTAAAGCTCCACGAGGCTCCGGCAGGGATGGTGTAGTCTTTCACCACAACTTTCTCTCACTCTTACTTCCTGTTTCTGTTGTACCTGTATTTCAAGGGGCCGGCCTTGTCACTCTCTGTGTCACGCTGAATATCCCCGAGAACTACGTTAAGGGTATACGTGTCTGTGGAGTGCTCAGCCACTTGCACGTTAATTTCACGAGCAGGCTGTTCCGTTGATCGGATCAACCGGAACCCTCATCGTCGCAACCGATGGAGTGCTTCCTCCTCCTCCTGTACAATCGACAACGTTCTCTCCAAGAATATTCCTTTTCCTAAGAGTGAACTTTACTAGGAAACGTTGAGAGGCAACATCCGAACATTTTGCCAATGTCCTCTTCTATTCTGTACCTTTTGAAATACGTTTAATCATGATTTAGCTACGGAGGTGAGTATTTGGTCAATCGCATCTCACTACGTAAATGATTTCTTTTCTTTTATCGAACTCGAGAGGATATGACACAAATTTAACCTTGGTGTGGTTGCAACTGGGGATATAAAGAGTTGTGACAAATATCTGAGGTTCTAGCAAATCTTTGAGGTTGCTGCCTGACAACAGTAAACATATGGCACAAATATTTTCTCTGTGGTAAATTCAGTGAATTTGACTTTTAGCGGTTAAAAATATATCACAAACATTTGTTAACTAACCTAAATTTTACTTCTGCCTAAACCCTGCTTGACGGTAATATTTCGTTACATTTCAACGATCGGGCGATCCACCTGCGCAAATAAATCAAACGTTGTTGACTGTATTTTACATGTTCAGAGTTGCTTCTTTTAGGTAACTCCCATTGATAAAAGCCAACTAACTTGAAACATCGATGTCTGGAAGTCCTGATAGATTGGGACAACGAACAAATAGGTTGTTTTCACGTCCGTTTTACCATAGGTGAAATATTTTTTTTCTACGGTAACCGAAGTGAATTTGCTTTTTAGCAGTTGAAATTTGTCACAAACATATTTTAAATAACCTAAACTTTGCATATATGTGTGTGGGGTTATATATATATATATATATATATATATATATTATATATAATATATATATATTATAAGTTAACAAACAAGAAAGCACAAAAAAACACAACAACGCGAGGACGTGGAACATATATAGTATTATTGGACGCTCAGGAAAGAAGGAAAGAAGGAGGGTCTAACGTTTCGAGCGGAGCTCTTCGTCGGAAACATAGGAGAAGGAAAGATCCAGAGAAGGGAAGACAGAGGGAAAAAAATCGCCAACGGTACACACGAGGTCACATTTTGAATATATATATATAAATACATACATACGTACATACATACATACAGACAGACAGAAAGGCATACAGACAAACAGACATGGCTGTGCGGTTTGACGTTTGCTCCTCAACTACATGGGTTGAATCTCACAGCGTGGCGGCTTGGACAGGCGTCTTCTACTGTAGCTTCGAGGCATAGCTATAATAAAAGACACTTGCACATGAGGCCAAATAGTGAACTCGAAACCAGAGCCAAGTGGTTGGGAAACGCCTATTACTAGAATCGGTAGATGTCTTTCTTGTATTGGTGAAATACACATGGGTTATGAGATGAATCCGCTATTACGTTGACAGACGTCGATTACCTGGGTTACGTCACTGATGAGATCACGATGGTGTACGGGAAAAGTTTGGCAAACCGAATGATGGCACCGGTTGTTCAAACGATTAACTACGCAATCTATTAACGGAGGGATAAATTAGTTAAGTAATAGTAGAAAGTCGTAGTACAAAGTAGTAGTAGTAGCAGTTGTAGTAGTAGTAGTAGTAGTAGTAGCAGCAGCAGCAGTATTGTTATTTTCATCATTATTATTATTATTAGTAGTAGTAGTAGTAGTAGTAGTAGTAAAAGTAGTAGTAGTAGTAGTAGTAGTAGTAAAAGTAGTAGTAGTAGTAGTAGTAGTAAAAGTAGTAGTAGTAGTAGTAGTAGTAGTAGTAGTAGTAAAAGTAGTAGTAGTAGTAGTAGTAATAGTAATAGTAGTAGTAGTAGTAGTAGTAGTAGTAGTAGCAGTAGTATCAGCAGCAGTATTGTTATTATTATTATTATTATTATTATCATTATTATTATTATTATTATTAGTAGTAGTAGTAGTAGTAGTAGTAGTAGTAGTAGTAGTAGTAGTAGTAGTAGTAGTAGTAGTAGTGAATGAAATAGATCTGGAGCAAGATTCTTTTTCACAAACTGACCCCAACACATTTGAAGTGCTCGAAAGGAGGTAAAACGTTTTCGACAAAAATAGATTTCATGCTGATGACGTGAGAAAGGGATAAAATATCGCTGTACGTTTTTACCAAACCCTAAAAATTATTTATGATTTTCGTAATGAGGCGAAGAATATACGCATAATCCGTGTGTTTCTTTTTTGTAAGTCTTAGATTTCAAATTAAAATTGCTCACCCCGCCATGATTAATCGTTAATTTAAAAGTGATTATCTCCCTTGTAATATATGCTGCCCGGATACCCCTTGTTGAAATATTCTTACCTTGCTAGGTCCTTGCTATAAAATTTACCTTCTTTCTTACTAGCATCCTCCCATTTTTTATTGTACCACTTCTTCCTCCCGAAATATCTTTTTTTTTTGTTTTTTTTAATTCTTCGCAAAGTTAATTCATGAAGATATTTCTATTTCCCACTACGAACATGCAACTACATTTCTCTACCAAAATACTGAAACCCTTAAAATAGTTATATAATTCTGCGAAAATTGTTTACGTCCGAACGTCCGCGGAGGTGGTCGCATTTACAGGTCCGCGAAGGTTTCAGTCCCGTTAGAGGGCTGTCAACCTGTTACTCAGTAAATACAAATCTGAACTCAAAAATTAAGTGCAGGATCTACTTTCGTTCGTCCATTTTCCACGCACTTCTACATACATAATACATATATACATACATACATACATACATACATAAGTATAAATATACACATAGACATATATATGCATATATATAAATACATATAGATATATATATATATGTATATATACATATACATACATATATACACATACATATGTATCTATATTTATACACGCACACACATATATATACATATATATATATACATACATACATACATACATACATACATACATACATACATATATGTATATATAGATATATAATATATATATATACATATACATATATATATATATATATATACATATATATATATTAATAACATGTATATATATATATATATATATATATCTAATATATATATATATATATATATATATATATATACATACATAATACACATGTGTTTGTTTCCGCACAGGTAGTTATCTATGATTTTGCGCCCGAATTTCCATATTTGTACAATCATGTGTGTGTGTGTGTCTGTGTGTGTGTGTGTGTGTGTATGTGTGTGTGTAAGTATTTGCAAGTATATTACTCATACACTTTAAACACCCCTCAACCACCATAAACTTTCTATCGCCTCGCACATTATATATACATCGTATCACAACGCACCCCGCATGGAATCAACATCACCTCATCTGCTCCACCTATTTCAAATCTATGCACAAACACATAGCAAATTGCTGTGTATTTGACGAGAATTTGAACAGATCACACAGCCTAACAACTGTAATCTATCTATAGAACGAACCTGCTGAGTGAGCGAATTATGGATGTGTGATGCAGTCGTGGAATACAGATGCACCTTGTTAAATTTATGTGGATGATACTCGGTTGTGTGCATGTTGCTGTGTTGCTGGTATAGCTGGTGTGTTGGTATGTTGTTGTGCTAGGTTGTCGGTGGGGGTGTTGTGTTGTTATAGACCGTCTCTTGCAAAGGGCGGGTTTGGTGGCTATCGCCTCTCGCATGCGTACCGAAAGCGTCCGCTCATCTGAAGTATATTTGAGTATGCTAATATGATTTGGATCGAAAAGAAGGCTGGTCCAAGTCTGTTTGTGTGTCTATGTGTGTGTATGCACGCGTGTGCGACTACCTGTATGTGTGCGCGCGCGTGTCTATCCTTCTAAGTATGTGAGTACATTAGGGTATGTGTTTGTGAGTGCACTTACCTCTATGTGTACATGATTGTATGTTCTGTGCGGTTGAGTACTAAGAGAAAGATTTCAAGTGTTGATGTGTTGCATGTGCGCACACACACACATTTGTAAGATGGATAGATGGATAGATAGATAGATAGATAGATAGATAGATAGATAGATAGATAGATAGATAGATAGATAGATAGATAGATAGATAGATAAATAGATAGATAGATAGATAGATAGATAGGTAGGTAGGTAGATAGATAGATAGATAGATAGATAGATAGATAGATAGATAGATAAATAGATAGATAGATAGATAGATAAATAAATAGATAGATAGATAGATAGATAGATAGATAGATAGATAGATAGATAGATAGATAGATAGATAGATAGATAGATAGATAGATAGATATGGATATACGGTGAGGTGCAAATCTCTATGTATGCATGTATAACTGTGTGTATAACATGTATCTAAATCTTTATATTTGGGTTCATGATGCTAAGAGCAATATTTCCATGTATACGTATTTGTGATTTATGTCTGCATGTATAGGAATTAGTGTACATATACAGATGGCCTTGTATGACTTACATTTGGATGTAATTGCAGCCGTTTGCATGCAAATGTGTCACAGAGGTAGTGCTTTGGGATTGGTCGTCCCTCCTTAGAAAAGCTATTCTTGGCTTTTCTTTGATTCCTCTCAATGGGCTGCTGCATTGCCCGAAGGAAGCATGCATGTGTATACACACCAAAACACACACACACATACACACTCACATACATGCACACATACACATTATAATATATATATATATATATGTGTGTGTGTGTGTGTGTGTGTGTGCGTGTGTGTGTGTGTCGTGGCACTCCATCGGTTGCGACGACGAGGGTTCCAGTTGTTCCGATCAACGGAACAGCCTGCTCGTGAAATTAACGTACAAGTGGCTGAGCACTCCACAGACACGTGTGCCCTTAACGTAGTTCTCGGGGAGATTCAGCGTGACAAGGTTGGCTCTTCGAAATACAGGTACAACAGAAACAGGAAGAAAGAGTGAGAGAAAGTTGTGGTGAAAGAGTACAGCAGGGTTCACCACCACCCCATGCCGGCCTTGTAGAGCATTAGGTGTTTTAGCTCAATAAACACTCACAACGCGCGGTCTGGGAATCGAAACCGCGATCCTACAATCGCGTATCTCTTTCCCTAACCACTGGGCCATTGAGCTACAACTATATATGTGCATATACACAGACATATATATGTGTATATATATATATGTATATATAAGTACGTAAATATATATTTATGTGTATATATATATATATATGTATATATATATATATATATATGTATATATATGTACATGGATGCATGCACCCTGTACACACACAGGCACACATATGCACGCACAAATATGTATATATAGACGTGAGTGTGTGTGTGTATTGACACACGCACACACACACACACACACACACACACACACATATATATATATAGAGAGAGAGAGATGAGAGAGAGATGACAGAGAGGGTACTTTGAAGCAACATGCCACATGGAAAGATGGAAAGAGAGTTTGAGCAGTAAGGAAAGATAAATAATAAAAAAAAAAATAAGGACACTAAGAGCGTTAAACATTAAAGGTAGATTGAAAGTGTGAGGAATAATTAGAAAACGGAGGAAGGCGGAGATAGAACCGAATATGAGGATGAAGAAAGAGAAATTGGAGAGAAGCAAGTGCTGGAGCACGCAAGAAGAAGAGGAAAAGCGGGAGAGAGGGAGAGAGAGAGAGAGATTGCGATAAATTATAAGTGAAATAAAGAAATGTAACGATAGGAAAGCGGAAAAGATAACGGAAAGCGTGGCCCATCCCATGTTGAATAATGCAGTATAATAGATGCATAGTGATGGACTCTTCCATCAGGGAGCACGGTAGTGTGGTGTGTGTGTGTGTGTCTGTGTGTGTGTGTGTGTGTGTGTATGCATCTGTGTATTTTTAACTGCCGATGTAATTTTACACCACATATATGATGATACGTAAGTGTACAAATGTGTGTGTATGAGTGTGTGTGCGTATGTACGAGTGTTTGTGTGTGTATGTGCGTGTGTGTGTGTACGTATGTGTTGGCTTGTGGGTGTGCATGGGCATGCTCTTCAGTGTGAGCTGAATATAAACTGTTTGTAAGCAATCGTATATATGTATGCATACAGACGTATCTACTTAAATTTGTAAACACATCACACAATTACACACGCACAATATATTATAAACACACATGCACACATTCACCATACACACACACACACTACAGGCACTTACCATATACAAACATGCACACACAAACACACTCACCATACACATACACATACATGGATTGATGGATGGATGGAGGAAGGGAGGGAGGAAGAGATGGGTGGATGGATGGATAGTTAGATGGGTGGATTGGTGACTGGATGGATGGATGGATGGCTGGATGGGTGAATGGGTGGATGGATGGATTGATGGGTGGATGGGTGGATGGATGAATGGATGCGTTGATGGGTGGATGGATGGATGGATGGATGTTAGTTGGGTGGATTGATGACTGGATGGATGGGTTGATGGGTGGATGGGTGGATGGATGGATGCGTTGATGGGTTGATGGGTGAATGGGTGGATGGATGGATAGATGGATGGGTAGATGAGTGGGGAGATGGATGGATGGATGGATGGAAAAAATAGGTGTCCATCAACGTGTCAGGTGCATATATAAAATGGTTCATACGCTGACGATCATCGCTCACAAAAAGATAATATCTGGCCAAGCCGGAATCCGAGACACATTTTAATGATTGTTACAACAGTTCCGAAGTATTTATGACTAAATATTTAACATGGCAAAATCTAGTTCCTGTTTCACATGAGACCATACGCAGATAAAAACAAGACTTGCATGCGTACATATTGATATATATATATATATTACAATATTATAATATACATATATATATATATATTATATATATATATAAATATACATATATATACAATATATATATATATATATATATATGTAGGTATGCATGTAAATGTATTATATAAGCAGTATTATGTATGAGTATGTGTGTATGCGTGGGTGTGTGTGCGCGCGCGTGTGTGTGAATTATACGTATCTATAATATATATATTTATACATATATATATATGTATTATGCATATTATTATAGCGTTGATATCTGTTATATTATTATTATTATTATTCTTATTATTAGTATATTATATTATTCTTATTATTATTAGTATTTTATTATATTTTTTCTTCCAATTTTGTTTCCATTTCTTCCTGACGCCTCCGGTCCCAACGCATGGGGAAAAG
>NW_021833759.1:0-10000 GCF_006345805.1 Octopus sinensis
TATCGCCAGATAAAATAAATAAAATACACTCACAACAAAGATGATGAGTAAGTTCTGTTATTTAGTATTAGACATATTCTATACACTATATTTTTTCTATATTTCATATATATTTTATTGTACCATTCAAGGTTAAAGTGAAACTAAAAGAAAAGTTTATATTACTGTTGAGATTGCAGTAAATGGATCTTTTCGGTTTCAAACGGCAGTTTTTAACATAATTTCTAGGTAGAAATAATTGGTATTCAATTAGTAAATATTCATTTTTTTTTTGGGGGGGGGTCGGTTTGAACGGCCGTTCTTTAAAATAATTTCCACGTAACTAAAAAATGTTAAACTTCGTATACTGGTAGAATGTGTTTATAAAACATCTTATTCTCTTGGCTTTATTGAGAAAATTCTATAGTTTGTAAGATATTTGGTGTTTTTTTTTCTTCAATTTCTGCAATTTCAATCAATCACTGACATCTATTGAGGTAAAAAGAACATTCTGTGCCGTATGAATATGTCCCTCGTTTAAGAAACAGATTGGGTTTATTTA
This sequence comes from Octopus sinensis, assembly GCF_006345805.1. Taxonomy (NCBI): domain Eukaryota; kingdom Metazoa; phylum Mollusca; class Cephalopoda; order Octopoda; family Octopodidae; genus Octopus; species Octopus sinensis. The sequence continues at coordinate 542 of NW_021833759.1, forward strand.
CATTTCTGAAGAAAAAAGATACCCTTCCCCCACCCCTAACCCTAACCCTAAAACAGATTGAAATGCAATAGATCGATACTAGGGTTATAATTATGGGTGACACTTTCATATGACACCGCTAGAAAAAAACTGCCGTTCAAACCGAAAAGATCCTGAGTTAGCATATGCCTTTTGCATCTTTTCATTACTTAAGCAGCATTTTTAAATGGCGGACGCATACCAAGTTCTCATCTGGCGTTTAACTCCTTTATATTGTTCTTTAAGATATTGGATTTTTACCATAAACTTACCGAAACATATTGGGTTGTGAGAGAAATTGATTCGTTTCCAATGTTATTTGAATTAACAAGAAAAGCATTTTTATCATAGCGGTTTGTTTTGTGAGCTTTTTTCCTTTTCTTTTATTTATTTATTTATTTATTTATTTTGTAACTCTGTTTTTCCTCTACGTCTTTTGTTCAGCGTTTTTGAAATTTGAACAAATTTTTGCCTCTTTTCAGAAACACGACGATGGCGTGCCAAGTAGATAAAAACAACAATTACCTGACAACATATTTCCTTATTTTTTATTTATTGATTTTTATCTTTTTTATTCATTTATTTATCTTTTTATTATTTCAGTGCTGGTCATTAAAACTGGGTTTTATACCAATTTTATGTTGGTCAGTGTTGGTCATTAAAACTGAGTTTTATACCAATTTTATACCAAGAACTTTTCACATTTAAACGCTGACAGATACAGTCAAGTGAAATGCTTCAAGAAATGACTCGAAGAAAATTGCAAGAAGTGGATGGTAGTTTTAATCTCTCTCTCAATTTACTACCACCATATGACCATTAGGTTCCATTTGTTGAACATCCTATACTGCAAGGTTTGGGAACTGGAGTTTCATCCCGCCATTCTTCCCACTAATCAGAAGTCCTTAAAAGAGTCCTAGGCTTTGCTCTTCTCTCACTGACTAAGTGATGTAAAATAAATACATGCGCCCTTTTTTAAAGCCTAGCCAGGCTCATGGGGCCGGTTTCCCGGTTTCTATGGCGTATGTGTTCCCCAGCTGGACGGGACGCCAGTCCATCGCAGATTTACTAATTTTTGACAGCTGAGTGGACTGGAGCAACGTGAAATGAAGTATTTTGCTCAAGAACACAACGCGCCGCCCGGTCCAGGAATCGAAACCACAATCTTACGATCATGATACTGATACCACTAACCACTAAGCCACGCGCCTCAACGACTAAGTGATGTAAAGAACGATAGTTCAGCTATGACCGTCTCCTTTTTATTTTCAGGTTTAATGTATCTCTGATGCATTAGTATCTAGAACTACATTAGCCTGGGAGTACATTTTAATACGCTAGGTATGATTTGCGAGTGATTTAGCTATTCTTTCTAGCGCAAGATTCATCATTTGCTCTCTACCGCTACAACATTTATCTCAAGAATATTCACAAGTATTGACCAACTTGCTATGAAGGGTATCGGCAAGGACCAGAGAAAAATTAAAACGGAAGTTGAAGTTCTTAAGTTCCAAGTCATCACTGATTGAGAAGATGAAATGTCAAAAGCATTCCAACTTTGTCCTTCACGTCTATTTTTCTATGGAGGATGTACTCTTTGTTACATTATCCTCTGGCTGCTATGTCTAGCAGGCCGGATACCTACAACCGCGTTGTTTCAAATTATGGAAATAGTGAGATGTGGATGTCGATAAATTATCTTCCAAGGTATAATTATTTTCTATTTTATTATTCACTCTTCTTCTTATTTTTTTATTGCCCACAAGGGGCTAAACATAGAGGGGACAAACAAGGACAGACAAAGGGATTAAGTCGATTATATCGACCCCAGTGCGTAACTGGTACTTAATTTATTGACCCCGAAAAGATGAAAGGCAAAGTCGACCTCGGCGGAATTTGAACTCAGAACGTAGCAGCAGACGAAATACGGCTACGCATTTCGCCCGGCGTGCTAACGATTCTGCCAGTTCGCCGCTCTTCTTCTGCCAAGCGATGTCGGGCCAGTATGGCAAAGCAGTCTCATCAAACTAGTATGATCTCAAGTTCAAATCACGGCCTTCGTATTAGACCGCGGTCACTGCAGAAAGAACAGGCTGAAGCTTTCATCCTGCAGCAGACATTTAAATAAGCAACCCAATCTAATTCAATATACTCTTTATCCACGTCAGTGGAGGCGCAATGACCCAGTGGTTAGGGTAGCGGACTTGCGGTCGTAGGATCGCGGTTTCGATTCCCTGACCGGGCGTTGTGAGTGTTTATTGAGCGAAAACACCTAAAAGTTCCATGAGGCTCCGGCAGAGGATGGTGGTGATCCCTGCTGTACTCTTTCACCACAACTTTCTGGCACTCTTACTTCCTGTTTCTGTTGTACCTGTATTTCAAAGGGCCGGCGGCCTTGTCACTCTCTGTGTCACGCTGAATATCCCCGAGAACTACGTTAAGGGTACACGTGTCTGTGGAGTGCTCAGCCACTTACACGTTAATTTCACGAGCAGGCTGTTCCGTTGATTCGGATCAACCGGAACCCTCATCGTCGTAAACGACGGAGTGCTTCCATCATTATCCACGTCATCGTCTTCTCCTCCAGAAGAAGGAACATTATTATTAAAGCCGAATGAATGGTGCTCGCTTTACAAAGCTGAGAGAATGATGTAGGAGAAAATGGGAAGAACCAAAGACTGCATGTAGTTTAGAAGTTTTCTACCAACTCTTATCATCACCCGTGCCTCTGTTTCTAAACATAATAACGGATAAGACAGAGAAGTGTAATGAGGTTTGAAATTGAAAAGAATGTAAAAACGGCAATGAGAATATATGTAAAATAAATAAAGACCAAATTAAAACAAGAAAATAAAAACATATATATAAGTACGTACATGCCAAGAGAAACAGGCGGTGGTGGGAGGAGTGGCTGTGGAAGTGAAAGAAGGGGGAATGGTTAGTACGAGACTGGTGAAATGCCAAACCAACCACTACGCATGCGGGGACCACCTAAGTACATTTGGTTTACATAACAGGAGAATCTGTGTAGCATGCGTATATAACTCCAAATAAACAAGAACATAACAGTGATGACAGATATATATAATATAATATAATATATATTTTATATATATATATATATATATATATATACACATATGATGCTGAGTTCGCATGGTATCCCTTATCCCTCCACTTACATATATATATATATATATATATATTATATATATATATATATATATATATATATATATAATATATATATAAAACACATGTGTGTACGTATATAATTGTATGAAGTGCATACGCGTATATATATAATATATATATATATATATATATGTATATATATATGTATATATATATGTATATATATATATATATATAATATATATATATATATATTATATATATATATATATATATATATATATATACGTATATATATACACACACACATATATATATATACCAACAGGTTGCGTGCGTGTACGTATGTATTTATATATGAATATATGGATGAATGCATGTAGGTATATCTGTATATATGTGTAAGTATGAGCGTATATGCGTGCGTGCATGCGTGCATGTGCTTGCGGCCGTGGGTGTGTGTGTGTCTGTGTGCCTGTTGGAGAAGTAGTAGAGATGTTGTTCTCTTCAACAAGATGTTTGTTTGGACAGTTTTGGCGTCTGTACGCATTTATTAATGAAGATATCAAACATACAATATTTCGGGTTATATACGATAAAGAAACGGAGCTTGCTACGGTGGTGATATGGTGAGATGGTTTCAGGCATCTCTTTAACTATGTTGCCAATGTAAATCACAAAATACAAGGCATTTACAATTGCATTCTGGGAAACAATACTGACTGTTGAAGCTATCTTTCGTTTCAATTTGTTTAATTTTAAATGGCGTCGATTGGTCTACGTTTTATATGGCGTTGAAGAAATCAATGTTTATCTTTTTAGGTTTTTGTTGTTGCTTTTTATTTTTTACTTGTTTCAGTCACTGGACTGCGGTTATGCTGGCTCACTGCCATAAAGAGTTTAAGCGAACAAATTGGCCACAGTACGTATCTTTTTTTTTTTTTTTTAACTTTGGCATTTGTTCTATTGAACACCTTTTGCTGGACAGAAAGCAAAATGACGCACGTACAGACATGCATACACACACACACATATGCATATACGATGGGCTTCCACACAGTTTCCGTCAATCGAATTCACTCACAAAACATTGTTCGGTCCGGTACTATAGTAGAAGACGCTTACCCGATGTGCCGCGAAGTGGGATTGAACCCGATAGAAGATAGATGCAAAGTGAGCTTCTAAAATATATAAATTGAAAATCTTTAATGAGTTACTCAGTCGAACCTGAACGCCACCGATGTTACAGGGACTTAAACACAGCAGCATCGGTTGTCAAGCGATGTCGGGGGGGGGGACAAATACAGAAACACAAACATACACACACACATACACACACACACACACACATACATACATACATATATATATATATATATATATATGTGTGTGTGTGTGTGTGTACACATATATACGACTGGCTTCTTTCAGTTTCCGTCTACCAAATCCACTCACAAGGGTTTGGTCGGTCCGAGGCTATAGTAGCAGACACTTGCCCAAGGTGCCACGCAGTGGGACTGAACCCGGAACCATGAGGTTGGTAAGCAAGCTACGTACCACACAGCCACTCCATGTTCCCAATCATGTTTTGTTACAATGAACCCAGAGCCATAATTCTGGTTATAAGTGAAACTTCTCTATTGTCATTCTCCTTATTAATTCTGTATATTGATTGTTATTGGAGGATGTGACTCTATGTTAAATCTACATCGCTAGCATAGATACTACTGAAAAAATATACAAAATTTAAATCATTAACGTGCAAAAAATGGCTTATTTCTCATACTAAATATTGCGATAGGCTATACTCTACTGAAATATTCTAGCTATCATTACGTTCTTAAGTTAATTAAATAAATTAATTAGATTTACTAAATACATGAGACTACTGTAAATGTCTATCGACTTGTCTCCATGTTTTTAGTATGCATAATTAATGAAACGGCTGAAATCTCTAGGCATACCACCAAAGTAGCCTTTAGCCTGTTTCTTATTTCTTATTTCTTTATTGCCCACAAGGGGCTAAACATAGAGGAGACAAGCAAGGACAGACAAAGGGATTAAGCCGATTACATCGACCCCAATGCGTAACTGGTACTTAATTTATCGACCCCGAATGGATGAAAGGCAAAGTCGACCTCGGTGGAATTCGAACTAGGAACGTAAAGACAGACGATATACCTATTTCTTTACTACCCACAAGGAGCTAAACACAGAGAGGACAAGCAAGGACAGACAAAGGGATTAAGTCGATTATATCGACTCCAGTCCGTAAATTGTAGTTATTTAATCGACCCCGAAATGATGAAAGGCAAAGTCGTCTTCGGCGGAATTTGAACTCAGAACGTAGCTGCAGACGAAATACTTACTTCTTTACAACCCACAAGGGGCTAAACACAAAGAGGGCAAACCAGGACAGATAAACGGATTAAGTCGATTATAACGACCCCAGTGAGTAACTGGTACTTATTTAATTGACCCCGAAACTATGAAAGGCAAAGTCGACCTCGGCGGAATTTGAACTCACAACATAGCTGCAGACGAAATACTGCTAAGCATTTCGCCCGGCCTGCTAACGTTTCTACCAGCTCGCCGCCTTCTGTTTGCATATAATGGATTAACGGATATATTCGTTCGTATTTTTTTTTTTTTTAATCCTTATTTTCCATCAACAATATTAACAAATCATTATTCCTGACTTCTTGTCGACATTTCACTCGCTTGTCAGAGGAGCACTGGAGTCTGTCTCTTTCGTTCACGACGTGTGGCAACCATACACCCAGTTTTGGACCTTATCCATGGAGTGAAGATAATGGGTGATGGTCTCATGAGATATCCCATCAGTTAGGCCAGTTCAGCTGAATTTGGTCGGCCGGAACGTGTAGAGTCTATGAGATCGAATTTCTTTTCTTTGATACGTGAACACCATTCCTGTTCAGCTCTTTCAGTGACAGAACCTTCTCTGTACACAGCACAAATGTTTCGAGCGGTTTTGGCAGCTATAGAATTTTGACTGAAAGCGAAGGATATTAGGCGTCGAAAATGGTTTTTCCTACTCGGCACTCCAAGATCATATTTCTGTAAAGAGGTAAAATTTACTCAAAATTTCAAAACGATACAAAAAAAGTTATAAAGGAGCAACAGAGTTACAAATAAAAAAATAACACTTAAAACACAACGATAAAATACCTCTTTTATTTTTTTGCGTTAATTCAAATAACATGGAAAAGAAATAAATGGATTTATTTGAAAAAAAAAAAATCTCATTTCTATGTATAAATATAATTTAATCCTTCATTCTACGTGTGTATTAATAGTTTTGATAAATTACCGCCAGATTATTCCACAAACAGCTGAATTATTCTAAAATAAATTATTCCCTCTCTTTCCCGTCTGTATATATGGAAGCACTCCGTCGGTTACGACGACGAGGGTTCCGGTTGATCCGAATCAACGGAACAGCCTGCTCGTGAAATTAACGTGTAAGTGGCTGAGCACTCCACAGACACGTGTACCCTTAACGTAGTTCTCGGGGATATTCAGCGTGACACAGAGAGTGACAAGACCGGCCCCTTGAAATACAGGTACAATAGAAACAGGAAGTAAGAGTGAGAGAAAGTTGTGGTGAAAGAGTACAGCAGGGATCACCACCAATCCCCTGCCGGAGCCTCGTGGAGCTTTTTAGGTGTTTTCGCTCAATAAACACTCACAACGCCCGGTCTGGGAAACGAAACTGCGATCCTATGACCGCGAGTCCGCTGCCCTAACCACTGGGCCATTGCGCCTCCACATTCCGTCTGTATGTGTGTGCACAAACCGCTCAACTCGCCAAACCACTGCAAGACAATAAATCCTGGTTGTGAACTCGTTTCATATACAAAATAGGAGTGCACTGTATCACACTGATGCACCGTTGGTATTTATAAACCTAACTGCCATTCAGACAGTGCGCATCATTCCCAAACAATTCTCGAATTGTCTGAAAGCTTTTCCGTGTTTTATCGATGTACCATTTTTCATTCACATCGATCTGTGTACATTTCGTCAGAATTTCCTCCTCCATTCACACTCGACGCAGATTCTCCTCATAAATGGAGTTATTTCCGTCAAACTACTTCTCTCGGTGATTTATAACTATCCACTTGTGATGTCAGTTATATAAACTCATACGATTGTGGAAGTGTTGCTTGTATATACGCGCGTGTGTGTGTGTGTCTGTGTGTGCATAACTGTATGTGTGTGTGTATGTACACACTTGTGTGTGCATATGTATGCGTGTGTGCTTGTGTGTATGTTTGAGTGTACGTGCACTTGTGTGTATGTGTGTGTCTATGTGCATACTTGTATATGTGTGTATATGTATGCATGTTTGCGTGTGTGCTTGAACGTATGTGCGTATGTGTGTATGCGTGTGTGTCTATGTGCACACTTGTATATGTGTGTGTATATGTATGTGGGTGTGTGTGAGTGTGTGTACGTTTGAGTGTACGTGAACATGTGTCGATGTGCACACTTGTATATGTCTGTTATGTGTGTATGTTTGAGTGTACGTGCACATGTATGTATGTGTGTGTCAATGTGCACACTTATATATGTGTGTGTATATGTATGCGTGTTTGCGTGTATATTTGAGCGTACGTGCGCTTGTGTGTAAGCATGTGTGTCTATGTGCATACTTGTATATGTGTGTGTATATGTATGTGTGTGTGCTTGTGTGTATGTTTGAGTGTACGTCCACATGTGTGTATGTGTGTGTCAATGTGCACACATGTATATGTGTATGAATAAGTATGTGTGTGTGCGTGTATGTTTGAGCATACGTTCGCATGTGTGTATGTGTGTGTCTATGTGCACACTTATATATGTGTGTGTATATGTATATGAGTTTGTGTGAGTGTGTGTATGTTTGAGTGTACGTGCGCATGTGTCTATGAGCCCACTTGTATATGTGTGTATATGCATGTGTTATGTGTGTGTGTATGTTTGAGTGTATGTGCACACTTGTATATGTGTGTGTATATGTATGCGTGTGTGCGTGTATGTTTGAGCGTACGTGTGCATGTGTGTATGTGTGTGTCTATGTGCACACTTGTATGTGTTTGCGTATATGTATGCGTGTGTGTACGAGGGGCGTTCAATAAGTAATGCCCCTGACTCACTTCCCATAGCAGTAGAGCAACAAAACTTGGCACAGTTATTAGTCTTTTTCTACATAGGAACCACTCAGAGTTACACATTTCTCCCATCGTTTGATGCAACTCTGGAGACCGTTTTTGTAGAAGACCCCAGCTTGGTCCTCCAACCACGACGTGACTTCAGAAATCAAGGCTGCATCATCTGGGAAACGCTTTCCTTTCAAAAACAACTTCATGGCTAGGAAGAGGTGAAAATCAGAGGGTGCAAGGTCAGGAGAGTAGGGGGATGGGGGAGGAGTTTATAGCCGCACGCCTGTGCTTCTGATCTGGCGACACACGAGTTGTAGACCGGAGCGTTGTCCTGCAGGAGGAGGATGCCTTTGCTGATCTTGCCCCGCCTCTTGATTTTGATAGCTTCTCTTAATTTCCTCAAAAGTGAAGCATAATAGGCTCCTGTAATTGTGGTACCCTTTGCCAGGAAATCTGTCATCACTACTCCGTCCTGGTTCCAGAAGACTGAGCATGACCTTGTCAGCGGAGGGCTGCACCCTTGCCTTCTTTGGAGGAGGTGGGTCACGGAGCTTCCACTGCATTGACTGGGCTTTGGTCTCTGGTTCATAGTGATGGACCCAGGTTTCATCCTGTGTAATCAGTCTTTTGAAAAATTTTGACTCATCTTCTTGGCACATCTCCAAATTCACCCTCGAGCACTCAACGTGTTCTTGCTTCTGGAAAGGTGTGAGCAACCTGGGAATCCATCTGGCAGACACCTTTTGCATATGCAAATGGTCATGAATGATAGTTTCCACAGACCCGGTACTAAACTTGATCTGATGGGCTATTTGGCGAATAGTTATGCGTCGATCTTCCAAAATGGTAGCCTGAACTTGACGGACAGATGCCTCATCAATGGCAGAAGGGGGGCGACCAGATCTGGGAGCTGTTTCCACAGAGTTCCAACCATGTTTGAATTCACGATGCCAGCATTTACAAGGTTATATGATGGGGCATCATCACCATAAGTTACTTTCATTTCATCAAAAGTCTCCCGTGGTGTGCGTCCTTTCAAATACAAAAACCGGATCACTGCTCGACACTCAACAGGCTCCATTTCACACTTGACTCAGTTCAAACACCTGTAAATCAGAAACCACAATTAGTTCAGAGTTGT
>NW_021833759.1:15000-30000 GCF_006345805.1 Octopus sinensis
CGTGTATTTTTACTGTCTGCTGGAAAACCTTACACAAATATAATCCAAAGTGTACTTCTTAAAGACGATAAGGTAGATTCGAAAGTTGGTATTATTTCCAGACAGGTCGACCACAAAGAGGTTTCTGGTACATTGCTGTTAACCAGTTAACACCATCTACGTTTGAGTGGTTTCAAATGAGTCTACTCTGGTGCAACTATTCGGGACAATTCTTCGACCAGAAGACGGTTTCCGCTGTTCCTAAATCTATTCAACGTACCCCGTTTGACTTGCCTTGCTTTGGGCCTTCAACACATTGATGGTGTTGCAGGGGTACCATTGTAAACTACGGTGTCTCTTGAACCTGGTAAAACCTATCTTTCTTCAGATCAAATCACAGAAAATTTCTCAAGAAAGATACAGAAATGACGAGAATCGCCTCCGGTATACGACATGCAGTTTGTTTATGGCCTACAAGAAAGGCAAAGCTGATTTGGGTTGTATTTGAACTTAGAGTGCAAAGAGCTGGAGCAAATGCTATTACGAATATTTATCCTTCGCTCTAACAACCGGCTAATTCGCCTCCTAGCTGTTGATAACGTTTTCTTTGACTTCACGTTTGTTAGTATCCATGGAGCTATATCTAACTGTATTCAATAATTCAACATATTTAGGGAAAAGATATTAGTTCTTAACATTATATCCTTCCGGCAAAAGTTACCCATCTGTTGGTTATATATCCAGCTCTTTTTCGTGTATTGAAAATTTCTTGACACATCATTTGAATTGAGTCTCACTCCTATTCCATTTTTTGCAATTACCTCAGGATTGCTTATGGCTCTCACAGTTCTCCGTGTGTAAGTTATTGAATTTGCCCACATCATATCTCACTAATTAGACTCTTTGCCAATACTCTCTTTTACTCTTTTACTTGTTTCAGTCATTTGACTGCGGCCATGCTGGAGCACCGCCTTTAGTCGAGCAAATCGACCCCGGGACTTATTCTTTGTAAGCCCAGTACTTATTCTATCGGTCTCTTTTGCCGAACCGCTAAGTGACGGGGACGTAAACCACCAGCATCGGTTGTCAAGCAATGCTAGGGGCACAAACACGACACACAAACAACACACAAATACATATATATATACATATATACGACGGGATTCTTTCAGTTTCCGCCTACCAAATCCACTCACAAGGCTTTGGTCGGCCCGAGGCTATAGTAGAAAACACTTGCCCAAGATGCCACGCAGTGGGACTGAACCCGGAACCATGTGGTTGGTCGTCTTTCATTTTCATGACAACGTTTCTCACACAGAATCATCTACGGAAGCTATTTCCAAGTGAGGTAGGAATCACAACAAGCTAGACGGCGTTTTACTGCTGGAGTGTTAGGTCTGACCTTGAGAGTGAGCGAGGAATGACCTTGTGAGTGGTTGCCTGTAGTGTTGTGAGGCATAATAATAAATTGTCTAATCATACGCAAACATAACTTAGTATTTCTTATTTTCTGTTTAACTGCATACTCCAAATTTCATTACAAACCATAACTGGTTCAATTTCGTGTTACGTCAATTACATTTTGTACAGAAGGGCAAAGATCTGACAGCGAATGTATTCAGAAAGATTGCCTATAATATGTATAGGAACAAGGCCCGATATTTTGGGAGAGGGGCCCAGTCGATTAGATCGATCCCAGTACACTACTGGTACTTAATTTATCGGCCTCGAAAAAGATAAAACGCTAAGTAGACCTCAGCTGAATTTGAACTCAGAACGTAAAGACAGACGAAACAGCACTAAGCATTTCGCGGCGCATGCTAACGTTTCTGCCAGCTCGCCGCCTCAATGGCAACGTTATTACTTATTCTCTCTTATGAAATTTAACTTTATTAAAAAGAAAAGTAAAGTCTAATAAAATATATAGCAATCTAAGGGTTACAGGTTCATTTCCCCCTTCGGGAGCCCTGGTATTGGTGGTGCCCCAGTATGGCCACAGCCGTTGAGTTGAAGCATATAAAAGAAAAGAATAAAAGAATGATATTTGCGTTTTCTTTCAGAATATTTTTTTCGAAGGGTCCCCATTTATGAAAATGTGGGGAAATGCTCTTTGGGCGTAGAATACAGGAGTCGGAACGCCAAAAAGTCTTGAAAATGAAGCAGAACAATTAATATTACATGTGGTGCCCTCTGAATATATCCGTTTATGCAAGGGAGATAACTATTCATTTACAACACCAGTGATTTGAAGGATATTTAGCTGCTACTTCTAGAAAGTCCAGCAGCAATATAGAATTCTTTCCTTGACTCGGACCAATAAAATACAGCATCTGATTAAGCAACTTCGAAACAAAATCAACAATGAAATATTTGAAAATCTTACAACACCAGTGATTTGAAGGATATTTAGCTGTTACTTCTAGAAAGTCCAGCAGCAATATAGAATTCTTTCCTTGATTCGTACCAGTAAAATACAGCGTCTGATTAACCAACTTCGAAACAAAATCAACAAAGAAATATTTGAAAATCTTACAAAACCAGTGATTTGAAGGATATTTAGCTGCTACTTCTAGAAAGTCCAGCAGCAATATAGAATTCTTTCCTTGACTCGGACCAATAAAATACAGCATCTGATTAAGCAACTTCGAAACAAAATCAACAAATGAATATCTGAAAATCGTACAACACCAGTGATTTGAAGGATATTTAGCTGCTACTTCTAGAAAGTCGAGCAGCAATATATAATTCTTTCCTTCACGAAACCAGTAAAATACAGTGTCTGATTAACCAACTTCGAAACATAATCAACAAATAAATATTTGAAAATCTTACAACATCAGTGATTTGAAGGATATTTAGCTGCTACTTCTAGAAAGTCGAGCAGCAATATAGAATTCTTTCTTTGATTCGTACCAGTAAAATTACAGCATCTGATTAACAAACTTCGTACAAAACCAGTGATTTGAAGGATATTTAGCTGCTACTTCTAGAAAATCGAGCAGCAATATAGAATTCTTTCCTTGATTCGTACCAATAAAATACAGCATCTGATTAACCAGCTTCGAAACAAAATCAACAAAGAAATATTTGAAAATCTTACAACACCAGTGATTTGAAGGATATTTAGCTGTTACTTCTAGAAAGTCGAGCAGCAATATAGAATTCTTTCTTTGATTCGTACCAGTAAAATACAGCGTCTGATTAACCAACTTCGAAACAAAATCAACAAATGAATATCTGAAAATCGTACAACACCAGTGATTTGAAGGATATTTAGCTGCTACTTCTAGAAAGTCGAGCAGCAATATAGAATTCTTTCTTTGATTCGTACCAGTAAAATACAGCGTCTGATTAACCAACTTCGAAACAAAATCAACAAAGAAATATTTGAAAATCTTACAAAACCAGTGATTTGAAGGATATTTAGCTGCTACTTCTAGAAAGTCCAGCAGCAATATTCTTTCCTTGATTCGTACCAGTAAAATACAGCGTCTGATTAACCAACTTCGAAACAAAATCAACAAAGAAATATTTGAAAATCTTACAACACTAGTGATTTGAAGGATATTTAGCTGCTACTTCTAGAAAGTCCAGCAGCAATATAGAATTCTTTCCTTGATTCGTACCAGTAAAATACAGCGTCTGATTAACCAACTTCGAAACAAAATCAACAAAGAAATATTTGAAAATCTTACAAAACCAGTGATTTGAAGGATATTTAACTGCTACTTCTAGAAAGTCGAGCAGCAATATAGAATTCTTTCTTTGACTCGTACCAGTAAAGCACAACGTCTGATTAACCAACTTCGAAACAAAATCAACAAATAAATATTTGAAAATCTTACTATCTTTTAACTTCTTATCTATAAACGCAAATTTGCAAACAGTCTGCAAGTATTTGCACCAACTTACCATTATTTGTCTTCGCAAATAATGATAATGGGCATAGCGACATAGACCGATTATTAGTTCTGGTATAGATATGAGAAGTCATAATCACATATTGTTTGTTATTACAGGCGTCTGGTATGTATGCCTAAGTCACTGTTTTATTGCAGTTAATTAGAGTTTTAAAAGCGCGTTCTGAACGAATTAGACAAATTTGCTTGGCACGTTTACAAATAAACCACCAGGGTTACAATTTTGTTTTTAAGAAACGATTCCGATTTGCTAAATCTGTTAATGAAGAAAACGTATATTGCTTACTTCGTGAAGTCTAACCTTGCCAACTTTTTACTTCGTTTTGTTGTACGCCTTGTGAGAGTGAAAGAATTAGAAGCGTTCTGCTGGATTAAAGTTTCATTGCTTCTATAGAATGTTTAAACGGTAGAAATGGTACCAATACGATCGCAGAAGACGATCCTGTTTTATGTAATTACAACACATCAACATTAAAATCTGCCCGCTTAACTGCATCCGGTTGTCTTCAAAATGTTTCATCGAGCTAAGAGTATATATATTCAACACAAATCGGATGTGCGTACACATGAAAACGTACATGTGTATATAATGATATGTGCATTTGTAGGTGCATATAGACATCTGTGAGTATAAGTTTAAGTGATTTTTTTAATGTGTGTATGTGTGTCCACCTATCTACATACGCAACTGTATGTAGAGACATAAGTGCAAGGGCGAAAGTATAAATGCAGTTGTGTAGTGGTAGCAGGTGAATATATGCGTGTATAAGCATCTCCTATATATATATATATATACATATATATATATATATATATTAATATATATATATATATATATATATATATATATATATATATATATATATAATATATAAACGTAGGTTGTGACATATATATGTGAATACATACAGTTATATATGCTGGACGGACGAAAGTGTGTGTGCATATAAGTGTATGTGTATGCAAGTGTGCATATAAGTGTGTGTTTATGCAAGTGTGTATAAGTATTGGTGCGTATATGTATATGTGTATGTACATATATATATACATATATTTGTGTGTGTATAGATAGATAGATAGATATATAGATATGTGTGTATATGTACTTCTATATGTATAAATTTGAGTGTGTGTGTGTGTGTGTGCGTTTGTGTGTGTGTGTGTGTGTTGTGTGTGTGTGTGTGTGTGTGTGTGTGTGTGTAAGTGTGTGTGTGTGCACATATATAAAAGCGTATGCTGTGATATATGTGAATCCAATAGACACTAAAAGATTTACGACTACCAAATGTCCCTGACCGAGTCAGCCGGAACCACCGGTCCGGTCCCTTGGGTCTCACAGCGTGATACTAGAATGGCAGGACATTTATCAAAAAGTTTAATGACATCGATTTACCTCTGCATATGTGAGACTGAGAGTGTAAACACAACAACAAGTCTGGATATCTAAGTAAACTATATGTGGGTACCATACGGCGAGCTGGCAGAAACGTTAGCACGCCGGGCGACCTGCGTAGCCGTATTTCGTCTGTCGTTACGTTCCGAGTTCAAATTCCGCCGAGGTCGACTTTGCCTTTCATCCTTTCGGGGTCGATAAATTAAGTACCAGTTACGCACTGGGGTCGATATAATCGACTTAATTCCTTTGTCTGTCCTTGTTTGTCCCCTCTGTGTTTAGCCCCTTGTGGGTAGTAAAGAAATATATATGTGGGTACCAACGCAAATAAATTTTTACTTTATTGCATGTTTTATTTATATTTTTCGTCTCATTTTTTAAAATTATTCCCTGCCTTTTTCTATAAATTCGGAACGGAATCCGTCCCTCACTATTCCTGCCTAATAGTTTAAACTTTAAACATACTTTTACCAGCGCCATTTTGTATTAAAACCGGGTGAACCAAAGTTTATTTAACTGGATACCCCTTATTACATCACCCGATGCGCTTTCACCGAGGGATGCAGCATCTTGGGCAAGTGTCTTCTACTATAGCCTCGGGCCGACCAAAGCTTTGTGAGTGGATTTGGTAGACGGAAACTGAAAGAAGCCTGTCGTATATATGTATATATATGTATATGTATGTGTGTGCGTTTGTGTGTCTGTGTTTGTCCCCCTAGCATTGCTTGACAACCGATGCTGGTGTGTTTACGTCCCCGTCACTTAGCGATTCGGCAAAAGAGACCGAGAGAATAAGTACTGGGCTTACAAAGAATAAGTCCCGGGGTCGATTTCAAATGACTGAAACAAGTAAAGGGTAAAGAGTATAACCAGTTGTACAGTATCCCGCCCATTAGGGATCAATACAGGATACGTTGAAACGATCGATCATAGCAATAAAATATCGTGTGTATTTCATTTCTCAACGAACAGTGAGAAATCGTTGTGTTTCGTATATTTCATTTCTCAACATTCACTGAGAAATTCCCGAGTAATTCTAACGACAATTGTGTAAATACCATTGATAGCGTCAGGTAGCCATGGGCAGTAAACGTGCACCATCGGCTTAGTGCTACGAAGATGAGCAACACTTAAATATTTTCTTATATATAATACTCTTTTACTCTTTTTTATTTTTAATATATATATATATATTATATATATAATATATATATATAGTACAAAGTGAGATAGGGGTTATGATAGGGGTTATATATATATATATTCTTGTGTATGTGTATTTTGTTTCATATTTATATTTGCATTTTTATATTTTTATAATTGTACTTTATAATCTCTGACGAGGCCTTGAGATATATATATATATATATATATATATATATATATATATATATATAACTCATTTTTAACTGCATATTACCTCAATACATCTGACTAATATAGGCAGAATGAGATACCTTTATCTACAGGTTGAAACAGCTGTAAGATCAATTTTATGTGTATTATTTTTATGGTATTATCTTACTTATTGATGTATATTGTTTTATTCTGTTGGATTTGGATGTTCCTATTTATGTAGTTAATAAATAATATGAATTGGTAATATCTGTAAGTCGATGATTAAAATGAATCTGTTCCTCCATTTTCTTATTTGTATATATAAATTGAATATTAATTTAATTAACATCATCCCTTATACGTTCGTATGTATGTACGTATGTATAGTTTACAGATCCAATAGAGATAGAATCAACAAAAATACACTCCTCCATCCAGTGAGAGATATATATCATTTTAATACACAACCAAAAGAGCTATTACTAATATCAGGTTTTAATGACTCTTTAACTAGTTAAAGTATCATAAATGCATGAAACTATTAATAGCACTTTTGGTTGTATACGGAATTTATATATATATATATATATATATATACATTAATCCACCTTTTGCCCATCAAAATGAAAGCCGGACATAAGCTACATTAGTGGATACTTCGAAATATTAATGATCAAGTAATTAGAGAGAGAGTTATCTTTATCTTAGATATGGAGGTAGGATGATTCTATTCATAGAGATTGTATAAGGTGTTGTAATAATTCGTGCGTTAGAAATTAATCTATATTTGGCCGTGTCTTGTTAAAAATCCGTTGAGAATTTGTTGATGCGTTGCGTCAGTTTTTCGAATGTAAAACGCGGAAAATCATTTGAAATGATTTATTGATCGGGGCAGGAGTGTTACAGGCATACATACACACAACACACACACACACACAGCACGCACACACACATAAACACACGTGTCCGTATGCGTACACGCATACACACACACATACAAACACAGACCAAAATACGTCGAGTAAATATTATGTTAATCTCTCAGATTAAACATATATGTGCCGTTCTCTAAATTTCTGTTTACTACATAAATAATTGGGTATAGTATAGGTGCATATTTAATTGTGAAACATCGTGCTTATACTGTACACACACATATATATATATATATAATATATATATATATATATATATATATATATATATATATATATATATATATATATATATATATATATATATCGCCATGATAGATCGTTAGCCACTACACACATTTTTTTTCTCTCCTTGTTTTTTCTGTATCCCCTTCTGTAGAAGAGCGTAGGCTCGAAAAGTAAAAGACTTTTTCTATTCCTGAGCGTTATACTAATACATCTGTTTGTTTTGTACACCACCTGTCTTCGTCTTTTGTTTTTCGTAAACTCTCCCTATATATATATGTGTATATAAATATATATATATATATATATATATATTATATATATATATATATATATTATATATATATATATAGTTAATCCAAACATGAAAACACAAAGAGAAAACACGACAACGCGAAGACGTGGAACAAGTATAGTATGATTGGACGCTCAGGAAAGAGGGAGTGTTTAACGTTTCGAGCGGAGCTCTTTGTCAGAAACATAGGAAAAGGAAAGATCCAAAGAAGGGAAGACGGGAAAAAAAATCGCCAACGGTACACACGCGGTCATATATATATATATATATAATTCCATGACGGTAACACTGAGTATTTGCGGACATTTGCGTAATATAAATGGTAACAATGAAATCTAGGTATGTGGCTTATCACCAAATTTTATATCTTTTCATTTGTCTTGCTCGCTTTACGTTCTGGCGTTTGCCGAAATTTCTCGAGAACAATTTTTCTTAGGGGTCAGACCATATGAGGTCTTCCTCTAGCATATTAATATATAAAGTTAAATAATGAGGATAGAAATTAATATTAATTAAATTAATATCAATTTAAACGTGTGCCTAGCATATTTAAAAAATCTGAAGATGCAGGAAAATGATATTACATACAAATAATATATTACATACAAATGGTCATTTGTATGTAATATATTATTTGTATGTAATATCATTTTCCTGCATCTTCAAATTTTTTAAATATGCTAGGCACACGTTTAAATTGATATTAATTTAATTAATATTAATTTCTATCCTCATTATTTAACTTTATATATTACCATTATTATTATTATTATTATTATCATTATTATTATTATTATTATTATTATTATTATTATTATTATTATTATTATTATTATTATTATTATTATTTTATTATCATTTAGTAGTTTTATTTTTATAGCGTGCTTTCACTTCACTACCGAGCGCAGCTATGTGTGCCTTGGGTATGTGATGTGATTATTATTAATATTATTATTATTATTATTATTATTATTATTATTATTATTGTTGTTATTATCATCTTCATCATCATTATTATTATTATTATTATTATTATTATTATTATTATTATTATCATCATCATCATCATCATCATCATCATCATCATCATCATCATCATCATTATTATTGTTATCATTATTATTATTATTATTATTATTATTATTATTATTAAAGATTTATACTAATGTATATGCTTAGTTTATTTTTTGTTGGGTGCAATGGCGTATCGGAGTATGTACACTCTCGTTGTCACCGGTGATAAAACAACTTAGTCATCGATAACTCACTCTGAGTCCCATTTGGGAGTGATGGACATCGATGTTTCGCCATCTCAGCTTATCAATGAACTAAAGAGTGATTCAACTCCTCACACTCTCAAGCTGTTCATAGTCACCCACACCAAACCATACAGCAGCTATAATACCATGTACATGGGAAGCAAACTTCTTACGACAGAGCCACATTCTAAGCATATTATTGGGTTGTCCGGAAAGTTCGTGCCGATTTTTAAAGAAAAGAAAAAGGTCAATAAATAATTGCCATTACATATTTAATCAACCAAATATGAACCATTTTGTTGCACAATGCGTCTCCATTTTTCCTTTAATTTGAAAATACCCTCTTCCCCAAATCGAGGTGGTTTCATGGCAAAGAATTCATCAAGGTATCTTTTTACGTCATCCAAGGAATTGAAATTTTTACCATAAAGACTATTCTGCAGTTACCTGAATAAGTGGAAATCCGAAGGAGCAATATCTGGTGAATATGGAGGGTGGGGTAACATATCCCATCCGAGCTGCAGCAATTTTTGTCTGGTTCCCAAAGCATCAAGTGCCGAAAATGAACTTTCTCATCTTCTATTTTAAGGGGTTACAGAATTAACACAGGTTATAGGAACATAAATTTTCTTCCACGAAAAGATAGCTTAAACTGTGCCCTAAATGGAGATGGAGTCAAATCCTATTTTATGGACTCAACCATGTTCTAAAATAAGTCGAAAGGTAAGCTGCTATAAATCGGCACGAACTTTCCGGGCAACCCAATAGTTATTTATATTTTATTTTCTCGAACTAAGTTCCAGGCTAGAGGTTGATAGGAAAGTAGGCTTTAGCTATTAGATGAAAATTCAAAAATATCCATACAAACATTAAAAAAAAAACACTAACACTCCGTCGGCTACGACGATGTGTGTTCCAATTTTTCCGATCAACGAAACAGCCCGCTCTTGAAATTAAAATCGGCACGAACTTTCCGGACAACGCAATAGAAAGACTAAAACTACTTTCATTGATTTCATCAATTCGTTTCTTGATTCTTTCGAAACGTCGAAAATTCTAAAGCTACATCGGGCTTGGTAGGTAACACCATACAGTCAGTATGGTCCTACAGTCTCCTTTATTGAATTTAACTGACGAAGCAATTTACAATTTTCAGTAATGTGTAAGTCCACTCATGTGTTAGTTGGCTATTAATGTTCTGTTATATAATTCTATTCAATATATTGTTTGGAAATTAATGTCAAAGTACTAAATTTCCAACCACATTGTTAACGATCTATCAAGGTCTTTGTGGTATTATACTTAAATTAGTTCGTTTGGATTCTATGCTATTCAATACATATTCTAATGCATGCGTATATGTGTGTGTCTATTTGTCTATACGTAAATGTGTGTGTGCGATTGTGTGTGACTACGTTCATATGCATGCATATATACATAAATTGATACATACATACATACATACTTACATACAAACATACATATATTCAAGTGTCATGATGTAATTTATCTTATTGGTGTGTGTATATATACACAGGCATATATACACACACACGCATATAATTTATTTTGCAAATACGTAGATTATAAAACACACACAAGCACAAACACACACACACATATACATACATATATATATATATATATATTATATATATATATATATATATATATAATATATATAATATATATATAATATATATATTATATATATACATGTACACAGGGTGTTTCAAAACATTTGATATCATTTCGCAATCTAATAACTTTGCCAGTTCTTGTTCAAATGATTCCAAATCTTAACGGCATGTGTAGAAACAGGTCAAAGTTTTATGTTTAATGTTTGATATTTTATCTTTTCAGGTATAGAAATGGCATTCACTAGAAGAGAAAAGGTGTTTTATGTGTTGGAGTATGCTCGAATACAGTCGAACAAGACTGTGAAACGTGAACTTGTGAGAGAGTTCTCGAAAAAGTCACCAGATGCATTGTAGATTTGGACATGGCACAAAACATTCATAAAGAAGGCTGTCTGTGCAGGGCAAAAAGGATCTCGACGACCATTAACATCGGAAGAGACTGTCGAGCGGATTCGCTAAAAATTCTTGCAAAGCTCCAAGATGTCCATAAGAAGAACAAGTCTGGAAACCCAGATTCCTCAACGACAGTTTGGCCGTCCTGAGGAAACGCTTGGTAATGAAACCCTACAAGCTGCAACCCGCTCGGGCCATAACGGCAAGCGAAAGCGCAAATAATTCTGTGTTGATTGCTGCAGCTCGGCTGGGATATGTTACGCCACCCTCAATTCTGGGAAGTAGCCGTGTTCAAGGAACGACTTTTTTCAGTGATGAGGCCATATTTCATACGAATGGCAAAGTTGATAATCATAATGTTCGCATTTGAAGAAAATTCCCATACCACAGTTGAGCACGAAATGCACTCACCAAAAGGGAACATGTCCTGCGCCATCTCCAAAATGCATCTTCATGGCCGGTTTTTCTTTGAAGGAAATGTGACCGGTGACGTTTGTCTGCAAATTCTTCCGAACTGACTAATGGATGAGCTCATTGCAAATGAACATGAAGACTTCATTTTTCAGCAGGGCGGGGCTCCATCTCACTGGAAGCTCACTGTGCGGGCTTATCTCAATGATAATCTGCGAGGGAGATGGATTGGGTGTGCTGGTTGGTGATGAAGACAATGTGCTGTTGAAATGGCCGCCACGTTCACTTGACCTGGCACCTTGCGATTGTTTTTCGTCTGGGGCGATGTGAAGAGCCTGCTCTATGTCTCCACTCTTCCTGCAAACCTAGAGGAACTCTAGCAGAGAATTACTAGCGCACTGGAGACTACTACCCAAGACATGCTGCGTGTTTGGGAGGAGCTGGGCTACCGACTTGACGTGTGGCGTGCCTCAGGCAGTGAACATATTGAACATTTGTGAAATCGCTCATGGCATTCACATAGCTTTGAATTTTTCATAAAAATTTGCAAGAATAAATCTTATGATGCTCAACATGAAACCTGTTTAGTTTCTTTTGCTTTGACTATGTAGTTTCTGTGATATTTACATCTCAAGTGATACCAAAGATTTTGAAACACCCTGTATACATATGTATGTATGTATGTATGTATGTATGTATGTATGTATGTATGTATATATATATATATATAAATCCTTAAATCCTTAAAAATGTTTTAGCCCAAAGGCCGCGGCCATGCTGGGGCACCACCGCTAAATGAGCTACATTAATATGTGAATCCACCTCTGATACGTGGCACTTGATCAACAAGGGAATTCGATGCTGCTGTCCGCATCTGCGTCTCCTGTCGTGAGGTAGGTTCATATATATATATTATATATATATAATATATATATATATGTATATACATATACATATATATATATGTATATATATATATATACATATATATATATACATATATATATACATACATATATATATCCATATATATATATATATATATATATAATATATATTATATATATATATATATATATATCATATATACATTCATATATATATATATATACATATGTAAGGTTAATCCAAACATGAAAACACAAAGAGAAAACTCAACAACGGGAGGACGTGAAGCAAGTATAGTGTTATTGGACGCTCAGGAAGGAAAGAAAGAAGGATGATTTAACGTTTCGAGCGGAGATCTTCGTCAGAAACATAGAAAAAGGAAAGATCCAAGGAAGGGAAGACGGAGGAAAAAAATCGCCAACGATACACACGCGGTCACATATTGAATGACCGGAAGGGAATGGGTGAAGGAAAAAGTTTTTTCAAAAACAGGAGAGTACAAGAGAAAGAGGCATGTGTGTGTATGTGTAGGTATGTGCGTGCACGCAGGTCTCTGTGTGTGTGTATGTGTGTGTACATACATACATACATACATACATACATACATACTATATATATATATATATTATATATATATATACTCTACGTGTGTGCAAAATGGAAACAGCTTAAATCTGGCCTATATAAATTTCATAAAAATAATTATTATTTAGAAATCTGAGACAAGTTCTTTCTACATATAAGAAGAGGTACATAAAAATGTTGATATAATCATATTGATGTAAGCATGATTCACCTATTCTCAAATATCGTATGAGTATACAATATAAATAAAGATATGTTGTTTGC
Organism: Octopus sinensis; assembly: GCF_006345805.1. Taxonomy (NCBI): domain Eukaryota; kingdom Metazoa; phylum Mollusca; class Cephalopoda; order Octopoda; family Octopodidae; genus Octopus; species Octopus sinensis. Next base: position 28,526 of record NW_021833759.1, read on the forward strand.
AGGGATCAAATTTAGTATATCAACAAGTTTGTTAGATTGGACTTCACCGTCTACAGAACAAATACAATCGTTAAAGTGAAATTAAATTCGTATGATTGTATATTATATTAATTACCTCGGTATTATGTTTAGAAACACCCAGGGTGCATTTTCAGAACTATATCTTAATATATTCCATTTTGTTAAAGAGATACTTACACACACATACACACACACCACACACACACACACACACACACACACACACACACACACACAAACACACTTATACACACACACAAACATATATATATATATATATTCTTTAATTCTTCAAGATGTTTCTGCTTCAAAGCTGTGGTCATGCTGGGGCACCACCGTTTACTGAGCTACACCATTATTTGAAACCTCCTCTGCTATGTAGCATTTGGTCAGTGAGGGAGCTTGATGCCACTGCCCTCATCTGTGTCTCCTGCTGTGAGGTAGGCTCGTCTGGAACCCTTGACAGGAAGAGATCCAGTTTTGTTTTAAAGACACATCTATACCATGCATGTCTCTCGAGAATTTTGGGAAGATATTGAAGAGCTATGGACCCTTGTATCCCAAGCTGTTGCTTTGTCTGGTCCTGTATTTTGATGGCGATGCTGAGAACTTGGCACTATACAGTAGCGTCCCATTCTGCAGTTTGAGTAACTTTCAATGCCAAAGTTTGGCACAAGGCCTTCGAGGATTTTCCAGGTGTATATCACTACATATCTTTCCTTCCTTCGTTCTGGGGAGAAGTGTTTTAATTCTTTCAGTCTTTCCCAGTAGCTGATACATTGCATCAGGAACAATTTTCCTAGTGTAGCTTCGTTCGATTACTTCGAGTTCCGCCGTGAATTTTATAACGTGTGATGACAACAGTTGGGAGCAGTAGTCCAAGCGATATCATCCAAAGGTCCAACAATGCCTCCTTTTCTCTTGTTCTGAAAGTTCGGAGGATCGATCCAGCTAGCCGTCTGCATTTTATTACCAAATTGGTAATATGGACTTCAAAAGATGCATCATTGCTCATGCCAGTACCCAGGCCACGCACTGATTTTAATTCAGGGATTGCAATTCCTCCGCAGAGGAACTGCAATTCCTGAATATAGTATGTCCTGTCTGCGTGTCGTTTAGCTTTGTGTACGAGTAGCATAGGGCCTGGAATTTTCCTGCATGAAACTGCATTTTGTTGTCCTCGGCTCACCTGAATATTGCATCCAACTCCCGTTGCAAATGTGTAATACTTTCAGGATTTGTATTGTCTGAGAGACTTTTGTGTCACCTGCATAGCTAGCAACGTTGGCTGAGCAGTGGAGGGCATGTCTGTGAGAACTACTATGAATAGCAGAGGGCTACTATGAATAAGCAGTGACACTGTAGAACACCAACGTGTCTGAGTGTGTATATATATGCATACACTCACACACACACACACACACATACATACACACACAAACATATATAGCAAA
>NW_021833759.1:35000-55627 GCF_006345805.1 Octopus sinensis
AACCTGGGATCGATTTGCTCGACTAAAGGCGGTGCTGCAGCATGGCCGCAGTCAAATGACTGAAACAAGTAAAAGAGTAAAAGATTAAAAGTAGTACCGGTTGTCAAATTGTGTGTGTAGACAAACACAGACAGAAAGACACGCATACACAAACACATGATCACACACACAAACAAACACACACGCATATACAAATATATATATATATATTCTTCCATGCCACATTTATCACTGACGAAGGGAGGGTTTTTACGAACTAACCCTGAAATCGGTCCGATATGGTAATATTGGAATTTTTTAGAAATTTCTGTCGGCTTCTTTTCAAGTAGCGTGCGTATTGTGAAAAATTATATGGTAATGGACAATATGTCCAATTTTCGGCATATTTGGCATTAGAAATTTTTTCGTCAGCCCTTATTTATAAGTTGTTTATAATTTTAACCTTTAAAGGTATTTTTTAATATGCTGGCCATTGATAAAATTTTTTCGAAAAAAAAATTTTTATCCTACATTAAATATATATATATATATATATATATATATATATATATACAATATGTTACATTACTCGGTAGTCAAGATAAAACTCTGAGTTTCAGATGCCGAAGTGGAAATCCACAACACCATCTCTTCGGTTATCTGGCTATTTGAAAACGTTATGAAAAAATACCGTTAAAATGAAGGGAAATTACTCTGTTATAACTCTGCTTTGCCTGTGTACTTATACATCGCTCGCATTTTTCGTCATAAAAATTATATAAAAATACATAAAAATATATAAAAATATATAAAAATATATAAAATCTTCTTGGGACATTACACAGAAAGCATGTTCTATCCGTTTTCTTTAGGGGACCAAAAACGTAACAGAAATTTAGTCACATGTGGGCATGATCCGAAAAGCTCTGTCCTTGTATTTAGACATGTGGTAGGGTCTAAGCTGCTTTTCCAGATAAGCCATCTCTCCATGTCGCATAAACAAGGCCAGGTTCAATAACCACACTTTGAGCTTTAGGCACTGGAACAAAAGAAAAGCGACACAATTATCCAATCATATTTGGTCTTTAAGAGATAAAGGTGTCGATTATAACATACAATGGAAGATTTTGGCCAGATGTAAGCCCTATACCAACGGCAGCGGAAGGTGCGGTTTATGCGACATGGAGAGATGGCTTATCTGGAAAAGCAGCTTAGACCCTACCACGTGTCTAAATACAAGGACAGAGCTTTTCGGATCATGCCCACATGTGACTAAATTTCTGTTACGTTTTTGGTCCCCTAAAGAAAACGGATAGAACATGCTTTCTGTGTAATGTCCCAAGAAGATTTTATATATTTTTATATATTTTTATATATTTTTATATATTTTTATGTATTTTTATATAATTTTTATGACGAAAAATGCGAGCGATGTATAAGTACACAGGCAAAGCAGAGTTATAACAGAGTAATTTCCCTTCATTTTTAACGGTATTTTTTCATAACGTTTTCAAATAGCCAGATAACCGAAGAGATGGTGTTGTGGATTTCCACTTCGGCATCTGAAACTTATCTTGACTACCGAGTAATGTAGTTTTATCTTGACTACCGAGTAATGTAACATATTGTATAGATAAATTTCCTCTATTTACATAATATTGAGGTCTCTTTCTTTCTTTTGTTATCTTACCGTTTTATCAATAAATCACCTCCCGGACGACGTTATTCTCAACTAAGAGCTAATACGACCCTTTTGGGATTATCGCCTAACATCGGTTGAGGACTCTCACAAACAAAAGAATCTAATATGGACGCATATCACATAGATTATTCTATGAAAAATATACCGATCCCATCAAAGGATTTTTACTCTAAGAAACTTCTGCAAAAAATTACTGATGTAATTAAGCGTATGAGATGGAAGGCTTTCTTTTTTTGACACAGACGAACACCAAGGAAAACATTTGCTATCGGATAAAATCCAAAAAATTCCCTCCTAGGATTAAAGGCTTGGAAGATTCGAAGCGGACCTGCTGAAGATCATGAGCAAAATAAAGTTTCGTAAGTCTTTTAACAATTTCCAACATAAATTGAAAAAAGATATTGATCATATAAAAAGCTCCAAGAAAAAAGCACTTTTTTCGGATAAAACCAAGAACTTATACCTGGTAGATAACAGCAAATACACACAACCTCTTACACAACAGCATCATTAATAATTATACTAAGGCTAGGGCACAGACATATAACGAAATTAATAAAGAAGCTAGCGTCATCGCCGCTAAACTTAAATTAGATAAAAAATAGAAACCCTCCCCCAAAAAGAGGCCTTTATTACTATTAAAGACCACAAAGAAAACTTCCTTTCCAACCCTAAATGTAGCTTATCAACCCCACCAAGTCAGAACTAGGATTATTAGCAAAGAAATTTTAGATAAAATAAATACGAAATTAAGACCGACACTAGGCTAGTGCAATGGTCCAATAGTATAGAAGTCGTAGACTGTTTAAAGCTATTAAGAATAAGAAAAAATCGAGGTTTACACAATTCGATATTGTTGATTTTTATGCCTCTATCTCTAAAGAACTGCTAGATAAAGCCCTAATCTTCGCTAGTGACTTCATAGAAATTAGTACCAATGATAAGGATATAATCTTCCATGCTAGAAAGACATTACTTTTCAGTGAGAATGCAAAGTGGGTAAAAAACACCGACACGGAGGGCGCTTTCGATGTGAGCATGGGTTCATATGATGGGGCAGGCATCTGTGATCTAATTGGACTCTTTCTCCTAGATACCTTCGGTAAGACATTCCCTAACGTACATTTCGCCATCTACAAAGATGATGCCCTCGCCTTAACAGCTAATACAAATGGACCAGCACAAGATCGTTTTAGAAGGATATTATCCAGTTAATGAACACTTCGGACTTAGTATAACTATAGACACTAACCTGACGGTTGTCAATTTCTTAGACGTTTCCTTAGATCTTAATAATAATATTTATAAGCCTTATAGGAAGCCCAATGATAGACTAAGTTATATTAATGTAGGTTCATGCCATCCCCCTATAGTATTCAAAAATTTAGTTAAAAATATTAGTAAGAGGATTTCTAGCCTCTCATCTAATGAGGACATCTTCAATAGCGTTGCCCCAGTTTATAATAAAGCTTTAAAAGATAGTGGTTTTAGCGAAAAAATAAAATATACACCTATCACCAGCCCAACAATAAGGAAAAGGAATAATAGAAATAGGAAGGTCATCTGTTTTACGCCCCCTTACTCACACCCGAGGTGGCCTTCAATATAGGTAAATATTTCCTAGCACTGATAGATAGACATTTTCCAGTTAACCATGCTTATAGGAAACTCTTCAATAGACACAATTTAAAAATAGTTTTAGTTCAACTACCAATTTTAAAAACATAATTAATCATAACATACAAAAAACACAAGAAGAAACAGCTGTTCATGCAGGAATAAAGAATTGTGCCCGCTAAATGGAGCTTGCATGTCCAAGACCATCATATATGAAGCTACCGTAAACTCTATAACCACTAAAGACACCGTTTCGACGAAGAAATACGTGGGCCTGACAGAGGGTAATTTCAAGGCCAGGTTCAATAACCACACTTTGAGCTTTAGGCACTGGAACAAAAGAAAAGCGACACAATTATCCAATCATATTTGGTCTTTAAGAGATAAAGGTGTCGATTATAACATACAATGGAAGATTTTGGCCAGATGTAAGCCCTATACCAACGGCAGCGGAAGGTGCGGTTTATGCGACATGGAGAGATGGCTTATCTGGAAAAGCAGCTTAGACCCTACCACATGTCTAAATACAAGGACAGAGCTTTTCGGATCATGCCCACATGTGACTAAATTTCTGTTACGTTTTTGGTTCCCCTAAAGAAAACGGATAGAACATGCTTTCTGTGTAATGTCCCAAGAAGATTTTATATATTTTTATATATTTTTATATATTTTTATGTATTTTTATATAATTTTTATGACGAAAAATGCGAGCGATGTATAAGTACACAGGCAAAGCAGAGTTATAACAGAGTAATTTCCCTTCATTTTTAACGTATTTTTTCATACGTTTTCAAATAGCCAGATAACCGAAGAGATGGTGTTGTGGATTTCCACTTCGGCATCTGAAACTCAGAGTTTTATCTTGACTACCGAGTAATGTAACATATTGTATAGATAAATTTCCTCTATTTACATAATATTGAGGTCTCTTTCTTTCTTTTGTTATCTTACCGTTTTATCAATATATATAATATATATAATATATAGATATATATATAATATATATATATATATAAATAATATAAATATAAGAGAGTGGTCACTATGTGGCTCACTCTAGCACTAGTAAATCCAAAAGGTTTCAACCACAAAATACATGTTTCCCATGAAAGTCAGTACGATTGTTAGCTCACACGAACAGGGCAAATAAAAAAAACAAAAATACAGATTATAATTATATTTATTTTTGTATAAAATATTATAATATGTTATAAAATATTATAATAATCCAGGTTTCTCGGGGCACTGGGCCACTTGGTGTTGAATAGGTATACTATTAAATTAGTATCTAATTCTCTCACCCTTATTAATTAATTATATATATATATATATATACGATGAGCTTCCACACAGTTTCTTGAAAGAGAGAGATACCACGTGATTGCAAAGCAAGCTTCTTAACAACACAGCCACGCATGCACCTCTGCTGAGTTTCAATATTCCATATCATTCAAGCTAAGCTCAAGATGACAAATTAATCCATAAGTTATTTCTTTCTTACTTCGCCGTCTTCATGACAACCAATGAATATATGAACAAAGTTCTAAGTCATAACATATTGGTTTTTCTCGATTTCTCTAGCTTTTTCAGCTTGTATGGTATCAGATATTTGGCATGTATATATTTGATATGTACATAGACTGGAGTTAAATGCACTTTTAGTAAATTATCGCACGAGGATTAATACATGTTATACGGCTGAACTGAAAGCCCGGGGCTGTAAAGGAAAAGGAAGAATTGTAATCCTCCTTGACGCCAATAAGCATGTGCACCTGCACCCATACGCAAACACACACATGTATGAGATATCGGTATGTGTTGGATATTCAGAGCGTCTATTTGTATATACCAGAATATCTGTGTACGTGGGTATATATATATATATAGTTAATCCAAACATGAAAACTCAAAGAGAAAACACAATAACGCGAGGACGTGGACGAAGTATAGTGTTATTGGACGCTCAGGAAAGGAAAGAAAGAAGGAGGATTTAACGTTTCGAGCGGAGCTCTTTGTCAGAAACATAGAAAAAGGAAAGGTCCAAGGAACGGAAGACGGAAAAAGAAAATCGCCAACGATACACACGCGGTCAGATAGATAGATAGATAGATAGATAGATAGATAGATAGATAGATAGATAGATAGATAGAGATAGATAGATAGATAGATAGATATAGATAGATAGATGTTGACTTGCAAATCTATATATGATATATGTTCCGGCAGATCTGAGCACAAATATGCTAATCGCTGTTGTGCACGTCACGGGGAAAGAGCTTAAAACACTCCACATTAAAGCACGACGATCGAGGAAGCCTTCTGTGTAAGTCAAGTGAGCTTTCTTTAGAACACCGGTATTCTTTGGTATGTAGTCCACTTCGCCTTGAGTGCATGTCTCATACTTACTTATATACATACATACATGGTGGCTGGGTCCCTTGTTATCGAGTATGGCCATTGCAGGAAGCTTAATCAATGTTGTTATCGTGCAATGTCTGTGCAAGAAGATTTTTTTTTAAAGTGAGGAAAGGCTGTGCACTGAGTCAATCCCACTCACTAAGCAACAGCAGCCATAATCCGAAAAGAAGAACAAGTCAACATCATCGGTAACCACTGAGCCGCAGATTTTATGTCGGAGTTATCCCAGTTACCTGAGTTACCTTCTCCTAGAAGGATGCCCTAACAAAGGCTAGGAGTCCTTCACTCCCAATGGTTTAATCGCGCAATCGGGTATTCAGTCCGATTATTTCTATGTCCCCGCGCATGATACAGCCTTAAGACATTTATTGGATGGCCGTTGACTCTCAAGAGTTCCTCCGCCGTTTGACGGGTTTTGTTTTTCATCCCGCAGGGTGTTCAATAAACACCCTCCTCAACAAGCAAGCCTGGTGGGGTTGCCGGTTTTGTCGCCGACGACCCGACCATGCAACAGGTTGTACTGGGTTACATGTTACCAGTAGCACTCGAAAGTGACCTGACATACATACATACATACATACATACATACATACATACATACATACATACATGTATACACATATACATACATGCATGCATACATATATACATACATACATACATACATACATACATACATACATACATGCATACATACATACATACATGCATACATACATACATACATACATGCATACATACATACATGCATACACATATACATACATGCATGCATACATGCATGCATACTTGCACACATACATACATACATACATACATACATACATACATACATACATACATGCATGCATACAGACACACAGACACACAGACATGCGTTCATAGCTTTCTTTTAGCAATCTTCATGCAGGCGGTGTGCTAAGAGAAAATGCTAAGCGGACGGTTATACCTACACCAATAGGAATATGAAGCCATCAGCTAGAGCATGGCTAATCTTTTTTTCCGTTCATAATGATACTCTTGACCTGGTACTTATCTCCAATTTTCTCAATGTCAACGAGCTGACAGAGAAATATATCCCCGGATTAAACACCGGGAAATATATGGTGAAATATGACAGGAAAAGAATATGGTTTGCGAAACCACAAAAAAAAAAATGATGTCAGATGTCAGGCTCTGTGCAGGAGAAGCGATATCTGCCTTTCCAATACGAAAGAAAGGAACTTAGAAGAGAGAAGAAAAAATAAGATGAGAGAAAATGAGATACGGTATAGGGATAAGCATTGCACGTGTATCATTCAAAAATTCATTGATGATAATAAATATGAAAAGTGGATTATGAATATGTGGTTTCTAAAAGAGGAGAATTAAAAGTGAAGAAGCTATGGGCAATTCTCTGTCATGCGCAAAAGGAAAACGAGAATGACTTTTAGTATTGGGTTGTCCGGAAAGTTCGTGCCGGTTTTTAAAGGAAAGAAAAAATTCAATAAATACTTGCCATTACATTTTTAATCGACCAAATATGAACCATTTTGTTGCGCAATGCATCTCCATCTTTCCTTTAACTTGAAAATATCTTCTTCCCAGAATTGAGGTGGTTTCATGGCAAAGAATTAATCAATGTATCTTTATCACGTCATCCAAGGAATTGAAATTTTTATCATTAAGAGTATTCTGAATAAGTGGAAATCCGAAGGAGTAATATCTGGTGAATATAGGGGGTGGGGTAACACATCTCAACCGAGCTGCAGCAATTTTTGCCTGGTTCCCAAAGCATCAAGTGCCAGAAATGAACGTTCTTATCTTCCATTTTAAAGGGTTACAGAATTAACACAGGTTATAGGAACATAAATCTTCTTCCACGAAAATATAGCTTAAACTGTGCTCTAAATGGCGGTGTAGTCAAATTCTATTTTATGGACTCAACCATGTTCTAAAATAAGTCGAAAGGTAAGCTGCTATAAGTCGGCACGAACTTTCTGGATAACCCAATAATATATATATATATACATGTGTGTGTATGTATGTGTGTGTGTGTGTGTGTGTGTGTGGAAGCGCAATGGCCCAGTGGTTAGCGCAGCGGACTCGCGGTCATAGGATCGAGGTTTCGATTCCTAGACCGGGCGTTGTGAGTGTTTATTGAGCGAAAACACCTAAAGCTCCACGAGGCTCCAGCAGTGGGTAGTGGCGATCCCTGCTGTACTCTTTCGCCACAACTTTCTCTCACTCTTTCTTCTGTTGGCCTGCTCGCTTAGCCAGCGGGGTGGCGTCACTTGATGGCTAAAACAATGCGAAGAGCATTGTGACCAGCGATGTGTAGCAACATCTGATAGCCTGGTCCGTCACGGTGATCACGGTGATCACGGTGAGATATATATATATATATACATTGACCGACGCATCGTGCACGGCTCAGTGTCAACAAGAATGCTGGGTTGACGCCAGAAAGGAGGCTTTACATTGTCTGCTAGAAGGTGCAGTCGTATCGCTCGCAACTGACAAAAAACCGAAGGGTATATGAGATAATGTAATCCTAAGCACATTATTCATCGGGAAAAAGATACTGTTTGGTCAGATCTGGCCTAGAATGTGGCCTAAGTTGTAAGGGTTTAACGTTTCAGATCAAAGTTGCTTTCTTGTCTATCTCAGTGAAACCAGGTTAAGCTGTAGATGGAACGTCTTGAATATGGGCAGACATGCACAATAATATTAAGCAGTTAAATATCGACCATTTTGTGAAGTTTATGCCTTGGCAGTAAGCATTAATTATATGAATGAACATAAATTCGCCACAGCGGTTTCTAGATATCAGAAACATCCCAACAAACGGGATGAGAAAAAAAAAAAAAACGCGAGGATTAGGGTGAGAACGAATTTAATCGTAGCTCTGTGTCAGTAACTAGATCAAGACCGACTTGCGGCTAAGGAAAAACGATAACAATATGAACAATACAATATCACTGAACGTGTTGCATAATTTTCTCTCTTCCTTACACATATGAATACGCAGCATAAACTGTAGACAACGCTCAAACAAATAGACATCGTCATGAGGACGCCCGTGGGAAAAAAGCAGCTGAATTTCAGAGTTAATTTCAACAGAGATGATATTTATACATAACAGCTTGTCTGGGTGTCAGAATGCTTGAACGTCTCACAGCTAGATGAAAGTTTAATGCGTATAGTCTCTGTTGTCTGTATATGAATATATATTCCCGATCATATTCAGTTTTTGTATATTCAAACACATAAACATACATGTATGTTCGAGTATTCTTTTACTCTTTTACTCTTTTACTTGTTTCAGTCATTTGACTGTGGCCATGCTGCAGCAGCGCTTTAAGTCGAGCAAATCGACCCCTAGGACTTATTCTTTGTAAGCCTAGTACTTATTCTATCGGTCTGTTTTGCCGAACCGCTCGGTCACGGGGACGTAAACACGCCAACGTCGGTTGTCAAGCGATGTTGGGGGAGACAAACACATACACACAAACATATACAACACGTATATATATATATATATATATATATATATATATATATATATATATATAGTCTTAATTCTAGGTGTGAATGCTTCACATGCGGCAAGCCGCTGTTTTTGCGGAATCGAAACCCATTTCTGGCGCAGTTTTGTCTTCAAGGCGTCGAACGAAGCATGAGGAGTGCTGGAGACCCTCTTCTCAAAAATGGACCCAACAGAAAAATCCAAAGGGTTTAGATTAAGGCTCCTTGAGGGCCAAACATCCTTGCTTATGAACAACGGAACGTTTCTCTGAATCCAGCGTTATGTCTGTTTGGAGCCGAGGAATGGTGCCGAGTCCTGTTGGAGACTCCAAGGTGCGCCTTGAAAGTGCTCATTCACCCATGATAGTAGCTCAGCTTCCAGAATGTCGCTAATATATCGCCGGGTCTTAATTTTAACACAAAACCTGGTGACATATTCCAGTTGCTCTCACAGCCGCCCAAACCATAAATGACTGTGGGTTCTGACGTCGATTTACGAGACGAGCTTTGACAGAGCCAGATACACTCTAAAGTCGGTTATTCTGGTGGTTTACTGTCTGTTGGACGTTAAATTTCTTTTCGGGGAAGGGTTCATCATCATCGTCACTATTATCATTATTATTATTATTATTATTATTAGTAGTAGTAGTAGTAGTAGTAGTAGTAGTAGTAGTAGTAGTAGTAGTAGCAGCAGCAACAACAGTAGTACTAGTAGTAGTAGTAGTAGCAGCAGCAGCAGCAGCAGCAGCAGCAGCAGTAGTAGTAGTAGTAGAGTAGTAGTAGTAGTAGTAGTAGTAGTAGTAGTAGTAGTAGTAGTTTGGTAAAATCCTTCGAGTGTGTGAAAGTATTGCTTTCATCTCACTATTGACAGCAAATTAAAGTACCTATTTCTTCATTGCCCACAAAGGGCTAAACATAGAGGGGAAAAACAAGGACAGACAAAGGGATTAAGTCTATTATATCGACCCCAGTGCGTAACTGGTACTTAATTTATCGACCCCAAAAGGATGAAAGGCAAAGTCGACCTCGGCGGAATTTGAACTCAGAACATAGCGGCAGACGAAATACCGCTAAGCATTTTGCCCGGCGTGCTAACGATTCTGCCAGCTCGCCGCCGTAACAAATTAAAGCACCAATCATGTGTGTGGAAGCACTCCGTCGGTTACGACGATGGGGGTTTCGGTTGATCCGAATCAACGGAACAGCCTGCTCGTGAAATTAACGTGTAAGTGGCTGAGCACTCCACAGACACGTGTACCCTTAACGTAGTTCTCGGGGATATTCAGCGTGACACAGAGAGTGACAAGGCCGGCCCTTTGAAATACAGGTACAACAGAAACAGGAAGTAAGAGTGAGAGAAAGTTGTGGTGAAAGAGTACAGCAGGGATCACCACCATCCCTGCCGGAGCCTCGTGGAGCTTTAGGTGTTTTCGCTCAATAAACACTCACAACGCCCGGTCTGAGAATCGAAATCGCGATCCTACGACCGCGAGTCCGCTGCCCTAACCACTGGGCCATTGTGCCTCCACACCAATCATGTAAAGGAGTTGATTTAATCGGCTAACTCCCTCCTCAAAAATTTAACCCCCTTGACCCTATACTAAGAACAATTCGTATTTTGTAGGGTATGCGTATTGTATGTTATGCAGAGAGTTTTGTTATCTGAGCAGTGCTATTGAATTGAAAATGTTTATTGTTTTGACTTGTATGTTATTAGTTGCATTATCATACTAAGCAGACGTAGCGAAATACCAGTTGCACTAAATATCCTTATTTTTAGTTTTCTTAAAGAAAAAGAAAATATAAAATGAAGAACAAAAAAATTATGTAAAATGCTGAGCTGCAAAGATAGATGTAGTAAGTATAAAAACCAACAGTTCATATATTATGCATATATATATATATATATATATATAATATATATATATATATATATATATATATATATAGTTAATCCAAACAAAACACACAAAAAAAAAACAAAAAAAAAACACAACAACGCGAGGACGTGGAACAAATAATATATATATATATATACATATGTATGTATGTATATATATATATACATACACATATATATATACATACTATATATATGCACACATATATATGCATATTATATATATATACTTATATATATATGTGTATGTGTATGTGTATATATATATATATACAAGTATATATATATATATACATGTATGTATATATATATATATGTGTGTAATATATATATATGTATATACATATACATATAAGCATTCACACACGCGCACATACATATATAAATATACATATGCACGTTTGTATAACGTTTCGTCATTTAATACAATGAAAACAGTCACAAACTAACTTTTCTGTAAACTATCTGTGTTTTTTGTGTGTGTGTGTGTGAGTGTGTGTGTGTGTGTGTGCGTGTGTGAGTGTGTGTGTGTGTTTCTCTTTCTCTTTCTCTATACACACATATTATATACTACAGATATATATATATATATATATATATACAATATAATATATATATATATATATATATTATATATAATATTATATGTATATATATTACTACAGATATATATATACACATGTATATATACTACAAATATATTATGTATATGTATATATAATATATATATATATATATATATATATATATACACGAAACAATAAACACAAAAGAAAACACTATACCAGAAACATCATACGAAAACGATACCAAAAAATAACACACACGTCTCTAGATAGAATAACAATATTTTTCTTTCTCTATGAGAAAATATCCTATAATACGATATACTGTACAAGATACTATTTTGATAGTGTGTTTAGCAGTAAAAGTGGTTAAATCTGTCGTTGCTTTTGTTGTTCTGTAGCCCAGGGTCAATGCTTTTTGCGCTGAGCTATGAAAACGATTCTTCGATGATTTTGTTTCCTCGTCTACCTCGGACTACTCCTATTTCGTGTAAGGCGGTATAGCCTGATTTTAAGTAGATCTGCCTGCTAGGTTTTATCGTAGATGCTCCTACGGCACTGAGTATTATTTCAAATTTCGGTTCAAGGCCAGATTTTTTGGGGGGAGGGGGCAAGGAGATTACATCAACCCCACTATTCAACAGGTACTTATTTTATCGATCCCCAAAAGAATGAAAGGCAAGGTCGACCTAGACAAAATTGTAACTCAGAATGTAAAATTGGATGAAATGCCACTGAGCATTTGTTACACTCGATTGCCACCTCAGTTAGTCGCATTCTTCACATCTGCTTAGTGAGTGAGACTTTCGGTGCTGGCTTGGTCAACTAGAAAGAGCAACCAAATCTGCTCCATACCTTACAATAAGAGTATGTTAGGTAATATAGTTCGTGATATGCAAAATGGGAAGTAATCACTTCCAAAAGGTATTTCAGCGTAGATCTGTTGGATCAGATTTTGCTTGTGGTGAAATAAGGAGTGGCTGTGTGGTAAGTAGCTTGCTTACGAACCACATGCTTCCGGGTTCAGTCCCACTGCCTGGCACCTTGGGCAAGTGTCTTCTACTATAGCCTCGGGCCGACCAAAACTTGAGTGGATTTGGTAGACGTAAACTGAAAGAAGCCCGTCATATATATGTATATATATATATATATGTGTGTGTGTATGTGTGTATTTGTCCCCGCCAACATCGCTTGACAACCGATGGGGGTGTGTTTACTTCCCCGTTACCTAGCGGGTCGGCAAAAGAGACCGATAGAATAAGTACTAGGCTTACAAAGAATAAGTCCCGGGTGTCGATTTGTTCGACTAAAGGCGGTGCTCCAGCACGGCCACATTCAAATAACTGAAACAAATAAAAGAGTAAAAGAGAATTGGTTTTGCTTCGCTGAAATAGAGGACTTCTGGAACCGTGTGGCGGTTAGTATTAAACTTATTGCATTATTTCATTTCGTATCTCACATCTTCACTTCAAAGCCTTTACTTTCTTAGTAACCAATTCTTTTCTAATTTTGCAACAAGCCCAGCAATTTTGAGAGTAAGAGTATGACGATACCATCACTAGATATTACTTTCCTCTATCGACCCCGAGAGGATGAAAAATAAAATTCATTCGATGGGGTTTGAACTTGGAGCACATACCTGGAATGCTAACTCGACAACGTTGAACTTTATTTAGAAAGAAAAGAACACTGAAAATCATGATAAATCAATGATTCCCTTGTTTCGTTCAACATCCTCCAACATCTTTCATTGAGGAACATTTTGAGCGGAATGGGATACTCGTCCTGAAGAAAAATGCTAAATGGGTCCCACCCTCAAGGTCATGCTTATCTTGATATAAGAACACCACGTCATGCACATATGGTTGTGATGCATGTGCTTGGTGCATCCTTATCAGACGGGTAGTGTTCTTCTTCAATGCATCTTCTACTAATGGGAATATTGAACGGGCAGATGTCTTTAAACCTTTGACATCGCGACAGAGTTGACCCTGTTAAAGGCTTAAGGGCACAGAAAGACCGAGTGAAGGTATGAAACAACGTCATTCATATATCTCAAGTTTCTATTTGAACTTAAGCTGCAAAGTTCTTGACGGGCCGCCTCCATCTGTCCTTCTGCAACGGCGCTTGCGGTGGTTTGGCCATGCATGTAGGCGTCCGGTGGGTGAACTGAGCCGTGATGTCCTTCTCCCAACTCCAATTCCCAACTTGCGGAAAAGCACGGGTGGGCAGCTGAAGACCTGGGTTACGATGATCAAGGAGGACCTCCCCGTGCTCACGGGACCGCAGGTGGTCGGCCTGCGCCGATGGGACCGTGACTGGTTCACTATCTCCAGTGAACTGGTGCAGGACCGTCTTGCGAGGACTGCCATGGTTCGAGATGCCTCGAAGGTGGTAGAAGAGGCCGACTCAACCCGCCCAGGGTGAATGTCATCACAAGTAAGAAAGTTCTTGAACAAACACGAGAAGTCATCCTGTTTGGATTCCGTCCTATGCTCTATTGTTTTCGTGACTATTACATTATTTTCTCGAACGTGGAAGCGTGAAGATTTCTGGTTTAACTCAGAAGTATTTGGACTCAGAAAGAAAACAGCCTGAATGAATATAGCAAGACATTTAGTCCGCCTGCTCTGACGATTCTGCCACTCCACTCCTTTCGTGTACTTGTTTGTGTATATGAGCATCTTTGTATATTGTGCATCTGTATATGTACGTGCGTGGAGGTGCAATGGACCAGTGGTTAGGGCAGCGGACTCGCTGTCGGAGGATCGCGGTTTCGATTCCCAGACCGGGCATTGTGTGTGTTTATTGAGTGAAAACACCCAAAGCTCCGACAGGGCGTGGTGGCGACCCCTGTTGTACTCTTTCGCCCCAACATTCTCTCACTGTTTCTTGAGGAACGCTGCGATGGACTGGCGTCCCGTCCAGCCGGGGGGAACACATGTGCCAAAGGAACCGGGAAACCGGGCCCATGAACCTGGATAGGCTTGAAAATGGCGCATAACAAAAATATTTACGTGCACGCTCGCTGCGTTAGGTTCTTGACGTCATGTATCTGACAAGAACAAGCTGGACACCACGCAAGAAAAAATCAGTTTAGGTTTCTGAGACGTTCTTGGGTAAAGTTACTCAGATTACACTGACGATGCATCATCGTATTTTTTTTCTTGTTGTTTTTTTTTTTTTTTACTTTCAGCAATAAAAAGTGAAGGATTTATATTGTTTTCTGTTTTAAAAGAAGCAGCAAACAACGTGGCTAGGCATATGTTGCTTTTACGGTCGCACCACACAACCCGGAGCAAACGCTTGTTGATCACATGTGGCGCCATCATTCTTGCATCAAAGGCAACTAGACGACAGCCTAGATTAGCGAACGCACACACACACACACATACACACACACATACACACATACACACACACGTATAAATATATATATTTATGCACACACACACATACACTGTTATCTTAGCTAAAAGGCCGATATATATATGTAGATAAATTTATATGTAGCGAGAGAGGGATATATATATATATATAAATACACACACACGCGCGCACACAGACACACACATATATGCACGCACACTCAGGTAGGTATAATGAGTGCATAGTTTTACTTACGTTTGTATTTCTTAACATATGTAAACACTAAACAAGAAAACCCATAAACATAGGTAATGTATTAAAAATATTTCAGAGAAGTGAATATATAACTTCTCTGAAATATTTTTCACTAAACAATTTTTGATCTATAAAGAAAATTAAATTGAAGTTGACGCATATTTCTGCAAAATTAAAAAAAATTAAAAGAAACTCTGTATCCAAGGTGTCACAGTTACTGTTATGCAAACTAGACAGAGCAATAACCTGTATTCGAGTTTGTATATACTTTAAATAGCGATTATCTACATGGGACAAAGATAGGTATTCCTATTCTGGTGGATGTCTAATGATATATAAGAAATCGGTTCAATCTATGCATGTTTTACTGGCAATAATAATAATAATAATAATAATAATAATAATAAACTTTATTGTTTAACCACACCGCTTATTACCATAATCTGGCTGCAATTGTATGTTTCTTAAAATGATATACGTAAATACGCTTAGTTACTCCAGATCATTGTGTAGTGTATTATATTAGTGCAACACTTAGATCGATCGATCGATAGATAGAGAGAGAGAGAGATTAATGCACACATAGACAACAAAAGATTATTGTGCAAGGCAACATGCAGTGGGATTGAACCATACGTCCCCCACAGTACGAATATATTAGTGTGTATGTACACATATATATACGTGTGCATATATAATTATGTATATGCATACATATACACAGATACATATATATATATTTATACATATATATATATACGTATATATATATATATATATATACATACACACACATATTTATATATATATATATATATATAATATATATATATATATATATATATATATATATAATATATATATATATATGTTGTTTGTCTCCATTTATCATCCAAAATGGAAACGATCACCATTCCTCCATATGATCGGCATGACAATTTTTTTGAGATATTATGATATTCTCCTCAACATGAAACCAATGGTAACCTAAATAAACACACACAGACGCACACACACAAATATAGATAGACAGATAATACATATATATTCATACCCACATGTATGAGTATATATATATATATATATGTATGTGTGTGTGTGTGTGTGTGTGTTTGTTTGTGGGAGGTGAGTGTATACTTGTGTGTAAATATGAAACTAGATAAAAATAGGCAGTTTGAGAGTGTGGGTGTTGTATTACAATTTATTTTAGTTTAGTTAACTAGGAATGTATGCGTAGGACTTGTGTTTCAACTACGTCAAAACGGCATCAAACACTACATGACGTCAAAGTTAAACGGAATGTTTCGATACTGAATGAAATTTTCTTTGCTAAGATCAACATTTCAGTAATTATACTGTGGTGGTTTGTCACTAAACTATTCGCTAACACTGCTAAAATAACATTGCGTTGGACAGTAGCAACAACAACAGTGATTTCAATAGAAATATCAAGAAAGATTTCATACAGTTGTTTGACCTGCTGGAAGAATGTAATCAACATTGCCCTTAAATCACACTCTACCCTCTCATAAGAAGAAGACTGCTTTGTAGCAGCACTTGATTCCGGATTAAGGGCTCACTGTACAGTATTCTGGGCAAGTTTCCTTCTACTGTAGACCCGTGGCGACAAATGACTTGTGAGTGGGTTTATTAAATAGAGACTGTGTGGAAAACCGGAACCCCGCAAGCCGGAAGCTCTATGTGTGTGCGCGCGCATCTCTGTGTGTATGTATGCATCTCTTGTGTGTGTGTGTCCCTCATCCTCACTTGATAACCAGCGTTGGTTTGTTTACGTCCGCGTAAG
Organism: Octopus sinensis; assembly: GCF_006345805.1. Lineage (NCBI taxonomy): Eukaryota > Metazoa > Mollusca > Cephalopoda > Octopoda > Octopodidae > Octopus > Octopus sinensis. Next base: position 52,118 of record NW_021833759.1, read on the forward strand.
AAAACAGTTTAGCAAACGAAACCGATCGAATAAGTACCAGGCTAAACCGTTCGGGGATGTACCCCAGAGTCCTGTAATTGAAACAAAAGTTTAAAAAATACACGATCTATTCTTACATAAATCAAAAATTAGATAGATAGTGAGCAACCAAACGAGATAGCTATGGATGGAGTGTCTTTTATCATTGGACCAGCTCAATTAAGTCAGTGATGAGCTGGGACTATATATCGGCAAAAATAACAAAGATTATGATGTAGCTCATGACAATTTCATAAACGGGGCTACGTGGTAAGAAGCTTGCTTCCCAACCACATGGTTCCCAGTTCAGTCCGACTGCATGGCACTTCTACTATAACCTTGGGCCGAATAAAGCCTTGTGAGGGAATTTGGTTGATGGAAACTGAAAGAAGCCGGTCGTGTATTTATACATATATATATATATATTATATATATATATATATATATATATATATATTCAATCAAAGCAATTAAGATTCAAGTAACTTCCAATGAATTTACTTGAATGTGGTACTTAACTTAGATGCACCAGAAAAAACTATATGGTGTTATCCATACAGTAATGTGGGGTGATTATAAACGAGAAAGAAGCAACAAGAATGGATCGTACTAAAAACCAATCCATTCTTGTTGCTTCTTTCTCGTATATATATATATATATATATATATATATTATATATATATAAGTTTATGTGTGTGTATGTATGTGTGTCTTTGTGACTGCGTTTGTCCCCAAGCACCGCTTAACAACCGGTGTTGGTGTGTTTACGTCCCTGTACCTTATCATTTCGTCAAAAGAACCCGATAGGAAAGTATCAGGTTTCAGAAAACAAATAAATAAATAAATAAAAATTCAAGTCGTTACCCCAGCTTGGTCGCAGTCTAATGACTGAAACATTATTACCAACAAAGGGGAAGTAATCAATTGAAATTACGAGAGTATATTAAGTTATCAACCCTTGTTTAAACCACAGGGCTTTCGTCAGCTTGAAATAAAGCACTCCCTAATTAGTTTCCACTTCATACAGAAGTTTTTTTTTCGAATCACTGCCGGATGTAAGCCTCAATACATCGTTCCCGAATTATCTATGCTTGTTGTGTTTCTAGCTGCATGTGGTACCTACGTGTACGTTGGACAGGATGCACACATCCCAGAATTATTAATCCTGGTCGATGGAACCCAGAGTAGGAACTCGAAGAGACTGCAATTTTTTGTTTGTTTGGTTTTTTTTTTGATTTGGCGTTCTAAGAATTTTGCCAATTTACGACCCTGGATTGATTTATTTAAAAGCTAGCCTGAATTTATGAAAAGCAAAGTTGAACTCACCTTGACTTGAACACAAAGCGAGATGAACCGATGTGAAAACAGCGAGGTATTGTATCCGACGTTATCTCAATTTTAAGAGTTTTCCGCCATTGACTAGTTTCGACTACCATTAAGCACTCATCAGGGATCGCTTTACGCACTCGTCCAAGGTTTGGAAGTTAAGAAGCATGATTAGTGATTAAATTGCGTTATACCGTGATATCATTTATATTTTCCATAAACATATCTATGTTCCTATGTTCAAACGTTCACTGATGAATCTTCTATTGTAATACGAAACTAGTCACTTCGCTATTCATTGCAACCTGCCAAATGCAATTTTACTTTTAATCGCGGTGATCATTTTCACAACGAAACTAAATGTTCGTACGTTGTAGGCGCAGGCGTAGCTGTGTGGTAAGAAGCATGCTTCCCAGCCACATGGCTCCGAGTTCAATCTCTCTGCGTGGCATCTTGGGCAAGAGTCTTCTAGTATAGCCTCGGGTCGACCAAAGCCTTGTAAGTGGATTGTTTGACGAGAATTGAAAGAAGCCTGCCGTATATGATATATATATATATATATATATTATATTATATATATATAAAACATTACGTTATATAATTAGGGTTCAGTAAAATAATTACTTTTCCACATACTGAACTTTTAGAAATAGCAGCCAAAAAATCTTAGCTATTTCTTCTACTATAAGAAAAATCTCCCATACATGTCTGGGAGATTTTTCTTATAGTAGAAGAAAAGCTAGATTTTTTGATTTTGTTTTGGCTATTTCTAAAATGCTTCAGTTGTAGTCACAGATTATGTAGAAAAGTATTATTTTACTCTGAACCCTAATTATATAACGTAATGTTTTAAATATACCTCAAATGGTCCTCTTACATACTGAGCACAACTTGGTAAAATTAATTATAATTAATTGATTTTAGCCTTTTATTATTGAGAATATATATATATATATATATATATATATATATATATATATATATATATACGTAAAATATATAGGGTGGCGAATATATTTAGAAATTTCACCGCCTAGCATGTATAAAAAAATCAATAGACAACATATTCTCAATATAAAAAAGTGTACATTTAAACACAAGAGAAAACTACCTTTAACAGGTAATTTTTACATGCTAGAAGAAGCTGTCGAAACGACCAAGACCACATTTAAGGGCAATTTTCGAAGGGAATGAAAAATAAAAACTTTTTCCTTGATATTTTTTTACGGTTATTTTTTAAAGGTAGTTTTCTCTTGTGTAGAAATGTACACTATTATATATATATATATATGTGTGTGTGTGTGTGTGTGTGTGTGTGTGTGTGTATTGTATGGATTCGACGCCATTTTATCCAGGAATCAAGTGATTACAGAAAACGGGTGGCTTTATATATTTGCTACACTTATAAATCGACTGAAAGCCTATGTACGTACACACACACACCGCATGCACACACGCATGCACACACACTCGCACACACACGCACATACAAATGTGTTAAGTAGATAGGTAGGAAGACGGAGAGGAAGAATTAGATAGATAGATAGATAGATAGATAGATAGATAGATAGATAGATAGATAGATAGATAGATAGATAGATAGATAGATAGATAGATAGATAGATTGGTAAGTGTATGCGCAGATACATATCGACATGAAAGATGAGAAGCGTTAGAATCCAGGGATACAGTGTTTATGCCTGAATATGTTTATGTATATAATGTCTGGAGATTTGATGACTCTTCAATGTTTATTTTTGATAAAAACAAAACAACTAACAATAGAGTACGATAGGAATTGAATTATTTGATAGGATTCCAAGTTACCACACAGAACATTCAATGTTGATATTACAATCACAGATGATGCACTCGTAAATTCATTTAACTGTTGTTAATCAGATAATTATTTTCGCCAAAACGTTTTGATTCAGCAACCAGTACGATGGATATCCAAATATGTTTGAACCCATTTTTTCTGCGAAAGACGATATTATCCTTAGAGAAACAGAAGTAAATTATGAAGGAAATGTAAAGAATATTTGTTTTCAATTAACCAATGTTACTAATAGATTATCATAAGGCCACAGAATCGTTAGGAAGTCAGAAATAATTTGCGTTATTTGTTCTGGGTTTTTAATCTCTAAGTTCAAATCTCACCGAGG
>NW_021833760.1:0-17500 GCF_006345805.1 Octopus sinensis
TTCTTCTTCTTTCTTCTTCTTCTTCTTCTTCTTCTTCTTCTTCTTCTTCTTCTTCTTCTTCTTCTTCTTCTTCTTCAAAACAACTTGATTCGGTTTCATGCGACTTACAGCTTCACAAGCTTCTAACAGAACCTGATTCATGCAGGCTCAGATTACCGAATGATAATAATAATAATAATAATAATAATAATAATAATAATAATAATAATAATAATAATAATAATAATAATAATAAATGCCCTGATGCAGTGCCAGGCAGAGGCTCTCATGGCTTCTGATCTTATCTGATTGGAAGTGTTATCATGTACATTGTTTTGTCTTGGTATAAAAGATGGGCTACAGCAAATATTCGGCCCAGTACTACAGATTTGCTTGTCAGTTGCTTGACCTTAACCAAGTGAGCATGTCCCTTGGTGGATGATGACATGTGCATCTCTGATCACGAGCAGAAGTAGTGGGGGAGCATCATAGCCATGTGTTGAGAGAAATTCTTTGGGGTTTGGATAATTCACCCTTGGAAACATGGGCGTTTTGTTCATCATCCTTAAACAATCCTTATTCAGGAACCTTTTGAGCGGGATGGGCTACTCAACCCGAAGAAAATTCTAACTAGGGCCCCACCTGCAAGGTCATGTGCTGTCTATCTTGATATGAGATCACCATGACGCGCACATATGGTTGTGATGCATGTGCCTGGTGTACCCTTATCAGACGGGTAGTCATGATGGGTATATTGGGCTTCGTATATTTTACCCCAGTGTCACTTTGATGGCATGAACTGCTCTCTCACTCAATAATAATAATAATAATAATAATAATAATAATAATAATAATAATAATATTAATAATAAAACATTCTCAACGCAAAAAAAATATCAGAATAGAAATAGAACAGCTAAAAGAAAAAATACACCAGGAAAATGTAGATAGAAGCCACACAACAATGCCCGATAATATAAATACTGAAACACTAAAACACGAAGACAAACGTAGCATTCCCAACAAACACGATGTAAACAAAAAACAACAAACCCAGACCGTAAGGATGCATAATAATACACGACAAACAGCAAGCCAAAACACGGCAAACAAACATATAAATAAGAAAGAAAGCGACACAAATCTAAAACCTGGATACAACGAAGGGGAGCCTAACGATTATGATAATATAAAAAGTAAAATAATCAAAGAACTGAAAACCACAGAGCTCAAAATGGACCACCGACCATACCTCCCAAAAATCAAAATAGACGAAACAACAACACCAATTATAAACAGCATAAACCTAGCCGTCACGGAACTAATAGCCACTGAAACAAAAAGCGATATCACTGAGCTAAATGACTTAGTATACGCAGCATCCACTGCAGCCACAAAAGAAGCTAGATACTCACTTAAACCCATCCAAACAGGAGTACCACCACCCAAACAAACCCTGTGGATAAATAACATCCAAAACAAAATACAAAAAATGAGGAAAGATCTGTCGATTCTTAATGAAATCAGTAGACAATCAACGCTACTGAGCAACAAAAAGAAAACAAAAATACTCCGCAAATATAACATCACAGAAAAAGATTTACCTGAGATAAAAGAAAAGCTGAAGCAAGATATCCTTGCCAAAGCACAAAGGATCCGCCGGTACGAGAAACGCCAGCGCTTCTTTGAACAAAACAAAAAGTTCAACTCCAACCCCAAAAAGTTCTACCAAGAACTTGGCAAAAATAAAATAGAAATCACTGCAGCACCAACGGCAGAAGAAGTGGAAGAATTCTGGAGAGAAATATGGTCGGCGAACGAACAACCAAAAAAAAAAGGAGTATTAAATCAACAAACTCAGCATCTGAGCAACTTTGGACAACTTTGGACAACTGAAGAGGTCACCCAAGCACTGCAAAGACTAAGCAACTGGAAGGCACCTGGGCATGACAAGATCCCCAACTTCTGGTTGAAATATCTAACAGGAATGCACAAAAAGCTGGCTGAAAACTTTAACAACATACTAGCAGAGCCAGAGACAATGCCTGAATGGCTCACGAAGGGGAAAACCATCTTAATTCCCAAATCAAATGAGATAGCAAAACCAGAAAACTACAGACCAGTAACCTCTCTCCCTACAATGTACAAGGCATTTACTTCAGTGATATCGCAAAGGTTGAACAAGCACCTGGACGAAAACAACCTATTTCCAGAAGAGCAGAAAGAATGCCGCAAAGGCCCATATGGCTGTAAAGATCAACTAATGATCAATAAAGCCATAACTGAAGACAGCCACAGAAAGAAGAAAGGCCTCAGTATGGCCTGGATCGACTACAAAAAGGCGTTTGATAGCATCCCCCACACATGGATCCTCGAAACACTAGCCATTAACAAAGTAGCACCAACAATTATAAAATTCATAAGGCACTCTATGAATAAATGGCAAACAGTGCTACAGCTCCAAACAAAAGAGGGACTCATGAAAACCAAAGCCATCCCCATTAGAATAGGAATATTCCAGGGAGACACGCTCTCTCCACTCCTTTTCTGCTTGGCACTGTCATCTCTATCTGATATACTAAATAGAACTGGATGCGGATATAAATGTTACGGCAAAATGATCAGCCACCTTTTATATATGGATGACGTAAAACTATACGCTGAAAATGACAAACAGCTGGAAACACTATTAAAGACAGTTCATGGATTTACCAAAGAAATAGATATGAAATTTGGATTAGAAAAATGCGCCAAAGTAACCATGAAAAGAGGAAAACTAGTTAAGAGTAGCAACATCACACTAGATAAAACCAATGAAATAAAAGAATTAGACCAAAGCCAAACTTACAAATACTTAGGAATCCATGAACTAGATAAGACACAACACACACAATTGAAAGAGAAAATAAAAAAAGAATATTATAGACGAGTTAGATCAATACTAAAAACAGAGCTCATGCTAAAAACAAGATAATAGGTATTAACACTTTAGCTGTCCCAGTTATAAGTTACAGCTACAATATCCTTAACTGGACACTAAATGAACTGACCAAAATAGATAGGAAAACAAGAAAAATAATGAAAGGATCTAGGATGCATCACCCAAAATCTGACGTAGAAAGACTATATATACAACGTATAGAAGGTGGTAGAGGCCTTATACAGCTGGAAAACTACATAAAATAACCACCATAGGACTGCAAAAATATCTACTTCAGAAGGAAGGAAAACTGATACAAATAGCGGCAAAACACGAGCAAAACAAAAAACTGTTCTCAGTATTTAAGGAAGCTGACAAATACAAACAAGAAATCATACCACCTAATAAATATGAAGAAGAAGAAGAAGATGAAGAAACAACAAAAGCTATAAAACAAATGAAATCCAAACTAAAAATAGAACAGCAACGGAACATGATAAAACGATGGCAAGAAAAGCCCCTTCATGGTAAATACTGGACTAAACTAAACGCAAAAGAAATAGACAAAGAAAAATCCCAGCAATGGTTGAGAAGCTCAGGACTCAAAGCAGAGACAGAGGGATTTTTAATTGCAGCACAAGACCAAAGCCTCCCCACCAGAAATTACTAAAAACATGTAATGAAAAGAAATATAACAAGTAACTGCAGAATATGTGGAGATGGATAAGAAACAATAAATCATATTATCTCTGGCTGCCCAGTCCTGGCTAAGAAGGAATATATTCACAGACATGACAGAGTTGGAACCTACATACTCTGGAAGCTATGCCAACATTATGGAATAACAACAGAAAAAAGATGGCACACACCAGAAAATGTCACACAAACGAGAAAGCAACCATACTCTGGGATATGCCGATACACACAGATAGAGAAATTAAGGCCAACAGACCAGATATAGTTGTCAGAGATCATGAAGAAAAAAATGCTTTCTAATTGATGTATCAATACCGGCAGATGACAACGTGTCTCTAAAAGAAATGGAGAAACTTTCAAAATACAAAGACCTGGAAATAGAGGTAACCAGAATGTGGAATCTAAAAACAGAAACAATTCCTATCATAGTAGGTGCATTAGGCATGATAAAAAAATATTCAGACAAATACATAACAAAAACACCAGGACTTACAAACACATATAACATACAGAAAAGTGCACTACTAGGCACTGCACACATCCTACGCAGAACACTTTCCATATAATAACCATCAGAGCATCACAACAAATCACAGCACATACCTAAGGCACACAGAGCTGCGCTCAGTAGTGAAGTGAAGGCACGCTATGAAAATAAAACTACTGAATAATAATAATAATAATAATAATAATAATAATAATAATAATAATAATAATAATAATAATAATAATAATAATAATAATAATAATAATAATAATAATAATAATAATAATAATAATAATAATCTGATATTAACTGATTGGAAGTGTTATCATGTACATTGTTTTGTCTTGGTATAAAAGATGGGCTACAGCAAATATTCGGCCCAGTACTACAGATTTGCTTGTCAGTTGCTTGACCTTAACCAAGTGAGCATGTCCCTTGGTGGCTGATGACATGTGCATCTCTGATCACGAGCAGAAGTAGTGGGGGAGCATCATAGCCATGTGCTGAGAGAAATTCTTTGGGGTTCGGATAATTCACCCTTGGAAACATGGGTGTTTTGTTCATCATCCTTAAACAATCCTTATTCAGGAACCTTTTGAGCGGGATGGGCTACTCAACCCGAAGAAAATTCTAACTAGGGCCCCACCTGCAAGGTCATGCACTGTTTATCTTGATATGAAATCACCATGTTGCGCACATATGGTTGTGATGTATGTGCCTGGTGTACCCTTATCAGACAGGTAGTCATGATGGGTATACTGGGCTTCGTATATTTTACCCCAGTTTCATTTTGATGACATGGACTGCTCTCCTACACAATAATGATAATAATAATTAATCCTTACTGAGTGCTTTTTCTTTCGTTTGTCCATTTACTCGTATATATATATGTATGTTCGTTTGTGCCAGTGCGCGCGCGCGATTGTGTGTATGTTTGTATGTATGTATATATACATATACCTACCTACCTACATACGTACATATATATATGTATATATATATATATATATATATATATATATATATATATATATATATATATATATATATACACATATATATATATATACACACATATATACATATATATATATATATATATACATAGATGCATATACATATACATATGCATGTGTATGTGTGTGTGTAATCCACATATGTGTGTATTTATATATATATATACGTATATGTATATGTGTGTATCTTTCTATCTATCTATGCGCCTGTCTGTATGTCTGTCTGTCTATCTATCTGTCTATCTGTCTGTTTGCATATCTGACTACCGATCAATATAGATCCCACAATTCTACTGGTAGTGGCTAAGATGACTGAGGCCCTACACCTCAGAGAGAAGACGCGGGAGATATGCAGTGACATACTTATGGAAAATCTTCGACGGTCTGTCTCCCTTTTTGGAGCTGAACGCTATACTAACCACCGAACTGGACGGCACTGTATACTACCAAAGATCCTGTCTTCCACATCTAGAATTGGGCCCTAGAACTAAAATAGTTTGGGTTTCAAACGCTCATAACTTTTTAACATTCTGCCAAACATCATAAGATCTGTGAGGTGTAGATGTGGAGGTTTTCAAAGAATATTTAAACAAATATTTGGACAAATAAACACCTCACCTAAGGTGGTACCCCAGGATGGCCTCTGGCTGAAACCATTAGAAGAAAGAAGATATACTCTTTCTCTTTTACTCTTTTACTTGTTTTAGTCATTTGACTGTGGCCATGCTGGAGCACCGCCTTTTTTAGTCGAGCAAATCGACCCCAGGACTTATTCTTTGTAAGCCTAGTATTTATTCTTTCGTCTCTTTTGCCGAACCGTTAACTTACGGGGACATAAACACACCAGCATCGGTTGTCAAGTGATGTTGGGGGGACAAACACAGACAGACACGCACACATATATATACATATATACGACGGGCTTCTTTCAGTTTCCGTCTACCAAATCCACTCGCAAGGCTTTAGTCGGCCCGAGGCTATAGTAGAAGACACTTGCCCAAGGTGCCACGCAGTGGGACTGAACCCGGAACCATGTGGTTCGTAGGCAAGCTACTTACCACACAGCCACTCCTCCGCCTATATATATATAGGATGGCTGAAACAAGTAAAAGAGTAAAAGAGTATATATATTCCCCATGCTGGACTGCTGAAATCTATAATTATTTTTCATTCTCTCTTTGTTTACTCTTTCTTTTTAATTTTTTTGATTCTCTCTCTGTTTATTTTCTCTTATTGCTTTCTGTTGAAGAGCGTAGGCTGAAAACATAAAAGACTTTTTCATTTTCCTTAGCATCAGACTATTACACCTGCTTGTTGCTCATACACTTGTCTTCATTTTTTATTTTTCTATAAATTTCAATTATATATATATATATATATACCTTGCTACCTAAATGTGGCGGACCCATTGGGGATGATGCTAATGTTGTTTATAGCCTCAGGAAGAATCTTCTCCAGCTTGCTAACGACATGCTGTCAGTGTCTGATTAGTATTTGCCACATGTAGGTTGCAAATATACTTCACGATTCCGTTCTGCTACTGTTTACTTCTCGTTCAGAGACTCAATATTGCTTGTTTCTCCTTTTTCGAGGTCAGTGATAGTTTATCACTGGTAAAAGCATATAGTATTTTGCATTTGGAATGAGTTTTCACCACTAGTTGGCGATTATCACACACTTATGACGGGTTACTTCTCAGAAACCCAGGTCTGTGTGTATCACGTAAGGCTAGAGATGGGAACGATGATTTCCCTTCGCAAATACTAATCAGACACAAACAGTGTGTTGTTAGCCATCTGGAGGACATGTCTTCCTGGGGCTATAAACAACAGCAGCAGCGTCCCCTATGGGTCCATCACATGTACGTGGCAAATATACTTCACGATGACGTGCTGCTATTGTTTACTTCTCGCTCAGAGATTTATTTTATATATATATATATATATACATATATATATATGTATATATAATGTGTGTGTGTGTTTATTGGCACAGGCTTAGAAGCGTTAAGAGGTTTGCTTTGCAACCATATAATTCTGGATTGGTTCTCATTGCATGAAAGTATCTTCCACTCTAATCGGAGGGCGAGCAATGCAAGCGTTTGAATAAATTTTGTAGCCGAAGCTTTTCATGAACCATCACATACAAATTTGAATGCATGGTGCATTCAGTCCGATGGTTCTCTATACCCATTTCACTCAAAAAGCATTGGTTGAGCCAAGACTATAGATAATTACATTTTTCTAAAATCTCAGACAGTTAACTCGAAACTGTGACGTAATGATTACTAACATACTACTGAACAATTCGCCAAACTGCGCATTCAAACATATCTTAACTCATTCAATGGAATTCATTTAAGCTCACTTAAGACAGTCTTAGGACCGGTTCATTTCATTGTCTGCCGATATTCTACGATATTTTCTAGAAGAAAATTATTATTAGCTTTGTATGTAACTGCGTAGTGCATTGTTATCTTGCGCAAAAGACTTCATTTCACGTTGCTCTACTATGACTTCGACATCTGATGTGTAACACACAGTGTCCCTTTACATGTCATACAGGCAATATTGATTTGCTTGAGGGAGTGAGCTAATATGCAGGACAAACATTTCATCTCTGTAAAAAATCATTTAGGTAGGTTATTCAGTAAGAAATTGCGGAATTTCTATCAGTTATTTACTTCAGGAGAGTCCACTATGTACCAAATAATGTTGGAGTCCTGAAGTTAACGACTTCACTCTGGACGCTATGGCATTGGTCAGTGTACAAACAAAATGAGAAAGAATGGTAATGTTGAACTACAAAAAGTTTGATGCGTAAAATAAAATTCTAAGGAGAAAATTAGATAGGTTATATGGAAATAACAGAATAGGATTTCGAAGCATAAATTAAGAGTCGAAGCATGAAAATATTGATTTCTAATATTTGTGTAAGGCCAAATATTTGTTGCGAATCGATAGAGCTGATTAAATCGATCCCAGAGTGTGCTAATGGTTTTCATTTTATCTGACTTGAAGAGATGAAAGGCCAAGTCAAACCCGACGGGATTTTAACTGAGAACGTAAAGGGAGGTAACTAAATATAGTAAGGGATTTAGTATGGCATTCTACCACTTCTGCTGATCATCCTCATGAAGCATAACATTGGAACCACTCCAAGAGCTGCACCAAGTACTGCAACTCGTTAGAATTCTTCACTGGTTTGTGTCGTTCTAACCTTCTACATTTTCCTTGATTTACTACAAATCATTATTACAATAAATATCTCAAGAGTCTCACTAATATCATAAGTTCACCCATTCATACATATCTATATATATGCATATATATATATATATATATATATATGTTTGTATGTGTGTGTGTGTGTTTGTGCGTGCGTATATATGTGTGTGTTTGTGTGTATGCACACACACGCACTTGCACCCCTCACAAATATATGAATATATACCTAAATGTGCATATACACATACATATTTATATGTTTACTTGTTTGTGTTTTTGTGAATGTTTACAGCGCTACTAAAGTCAACTACCTTTATACAGATTGCTTTCTAACACGTGTGCTTGAAAAGCTGAAAGCATAGAAAAGCATTTAACACTCAGCAAAAACTTCCTTCCGAAAGTTTGTACTATTCTGGTTTGTATTTAAAGATTTTATAAAAACAGTACTTTTTAAATTTAAGAAAATCTTTCTTCATATATATATATATATATATATATATATATATATATATATATATATATATATATATATATATATATATATGTATATATATACTAGCATTAAAGACCCGTCGTTGCCGGGTCATAGTGCTAGTGCATGTATATATGTGTATATATATGTGTACATATTACATGTACATCTATATATATACATCTACACATAAAATACAAAATACAAAGTTATATCTTGATATCGCTAGTGATAACAATACTCAAAATATATAACAGACTGGAATTGTTAGCCCGTCTCTTGTAATTTCGATCAATTATATCTTGTCCTCCCTCTTGTATAGAAGTGTGGCTACAATCCAGCCTACCTCTACTTCGGGGGGGGGGTGCATTTAAAAGTTTTTTCCGGGACGTCCCAGACATAAAGGTAAAAATAAAATATTTCCACTTTGTAAGTTCGAGTCGAGTACTCCCTTGCACGCTCCGTTGACTCGAACCTTGCATTTATTGTGGCGAATTTACCGCCTCTGATTAGATAACTTTCATAGTCGCACCAAGACACTTTCGGAGGTGCTTTCCTCCATATGTTCAAATCTTTTTTCTCTACATTGTATACTTTATAGACAATAGTCTTTTCTTTAATTTAATTTTTTATTATCCATCTGGACTATTCCATTTCTGCACGCTAATTTTATTTTTAATTTATTCCCATTCATGTGAAACCACTTATTCAAGTTCAAGTCATTGAAGCAATTTTATACCAATTGCTATTTTTCCTTTTTTTTATGTTACGATTATATCATACTTTAGTTTGATTTTAATTATTACTTACTACATATGATTCAATTGTTATTATTTTTATTGTTAAAGTGAAAGTATCTGACATAAAATAGAGAAATGTTTTTGTTTCACTTTTAACACGTAATACTGAAATATATGATATTGCTATGGGCTCGCTCTAGGCAAGAAGTTGACCATTTTTTTTACCATGAAACTACACGGACCCTAAGTAAGGCATGTGTAAAATTTGAATGAAATTGGTTGTGTAGTTCTCAAGTTTTAGGGAAGCACACAGACAGACAGACAGACAGACAGACACACATTCTCAGTTTTATATATATAAAGATGTATATAACTAGCACGTTCACTAACATTAAGCTGGTAATCCGAGTCTATTTTTTATTTAATTATCTGTTGTTTTTAATTAGTATGTGTGTACGAATGTTATGCATGTATGTATGTTCCTTTTTAATTATTTGAAAGCTTTCTCTGAAGAAAAAGTTGGTTTTTAACAAATATACAATGAGCCATCATTGGAACAGAAATAAAAATAAAGTCACATTTTGACCCTGAGAAATGTTATGCATACTTTATCTCTTCTACTTACAGATTGTATGTGTAATGTGCTAATCAAATGGGTGATTTCTTTTCCTAGAAAACTCTAGCTTTTCCAGATTTACTCAGAAAACGAAATGCACCGATTATTGTTATAAATACATATTTATAATCTGGATATACAGTTGCCCGTAGTTTTTGTCTTTCTCTTTGATTTTCGAAGCGATAGTCATATCAGCTGCGCATATGTTTAAAGTGCATACTTTTTTTTTGCGTGTTCCAAAAAAAACAAATATCAGACCTGTTATGTTTACACTTGAGGAAAGTTTCGGAGACAATATTTTACCAATATCCTTTGTGTTGATGTTTGCGTATGTATTCAATAATAGGAGGCTTTCTCTGCATTTATTCCAAGACAGTCTTTTTTCCAGACGGGATTGTATATTGTTTTTGCGACATCATGTCGTATAGCGATGTAGTACTTTGATGAAACTTTTGGGCAGCTGCAACTCATATGTGTGATGTCCTCCGCAGAAATATGTATGTATGTATGTATGTATGTATGTATGTATGTATGTATGTATGTATGTATGTATGTATGTATGTATGTATTTATGTATGTATGTATGTATGTATTTATGTATGTATGTGTTTGTGTGTATGTATATGTATGTATGTATGTATGTATGTATGTATGTATGTATGTATGTATGTAAGCAGAAACGTTAGCGCGCCGGGCGAAATGCTTAGCGGTATTTCGTCTGTCGTTACGTTTTGAGTTCAAATTCCGCTGAGGTCGACTTTGCCTTTCATCCTTTCGGGGTCGATAAATAAAGTACCAGTTACGCACTGGGGTCGATGTAATCGACTTAATCCCTTTGTCTGTCCTTGTTTGTCCCCTCTATATTTAGCCCCTTGTGGGCAGTAAAGAAATATATGTGTGTAGGTGTGTGTGCGTGTGCGTGTTTGTGTATGTGTATGTATGCATGTGTGTGTGTGTGTGTATATGTATGTATGTATGCATGTATGTATGTATGTATGTATGTATGTATGTATGTATGTAAGTATGTATATAATTACTCAGATTTCTTGCCAATGGGGAAAGAGCCGGTTTCTAACTTAGATCCAAGTCTTTTTCATTGAAATTTCAACGTCAACAGCGCATTTTTGTATGTAATTATGTGCAGATTTGTATGTTTTGTTTAGTGTATATATTCTAATGCATATAGTTAAATGCCTAGACATAGTAATATATGCTTAAATGATAAACTTCTGGAAAGTTTCACAGATTTTTACAGTTCCAGTAATGGCTCGGATTTGTAGTCTTTGAATCAGCTTTCTCCTTTCCGGTTTTGAGAGCCTAATTTATCAAGATTGCTATTTAGGCAGTGTCCCAATAATTACAGGTATAAATCTGAACTTGTAATCTGGATAGAGTAGCTGTGGATTCCTCAATAATTCAGCGTATTTTCTTTCTCGCTGATTTTTATCCGTAAGTTAGCATCTGCTGGGCAGCTGATTTACACAACTCTGCACAGTTTTTCGTCTATATCCCAAATCTCTATGTCAGGTCTATTATGCTAACATTTTATTGAGGTTTTCACTAGAACATTCCTTTTTATTACGCATACTCCCTTTTATTATGCGTACTCCTTTTTTTACGCGTACTCTTTTTTATTACACGTACTCCTTTTTATTACGCGTAGCTATGGCATCTACCATACTGTTAGTTCCTATTTTTTTGGTCCCGGGTTTTTCCTTCCGTCGGGTATCCTTATACAGTCTTAGAAACAACATCATGTCTCGTCGGTAGATAATTTTCGGACAACTGCGTATGATGTGGGTGATATCTTCGGTGTGAACATCAAAAAGTATGCATAGATTGTCACATTTTCCTGCTTTTCTTGCGTCTCTGTCCCTTTCGTGCATCAGGTACTTGGTTGATATTTCCTGTTCCTGGATAGCATAGGCATACCCTTCAACTCCTAGGGAGTTAGTAATCCGGTTCTTGGTCCATGATAGGCTGTTTTGATGATCAAAGTTACTATTATCCCAGAGCTTTCTACTAATATTTCCAGACAGCGTCTTCAGCTGATATACGCTGATGATACGTTGTGGTAGATTCACACACATACACACACACACACACACACACACACACCACACACATACACACACACACACACATACACACGCACATACACTATATATAAATGCGTACATATATATTATATACAACAAAAAAACTAACAGGAAAACAATGGCAAGAAAGCACCAAAAAATAATCAACAGCTGCAGCAATATGAACAGTACTAATAACCTCATAAATACTGTATATATTAATCCGTGGTTCCCATCGTATCTTAATAAATGCTGTCCAAATCAGTTTACAAATATTATAAAAGATGTTCGTGTTATAAAGTAGTTGGTCACCAAAATGTAATCGACAACGAGCATATCTGACTTGAATATACCTCAGAACAATACTGTATTCATTCATCTTTTTTATTCACAGCTCTGCTGATGATGCTATCGAAGTCTTGATGGCGTGAGGTCGGTCTTAGTTTATTGGAAAAAAATCATTTGTTGGACCTAATATGGATACATCTTTTACAGATACAGAGATCTCATATTCTGTGTGTGCCATCTTTATTGAAAGTAACATTTCCTCCATTGGATTGCAATCATTATAATATCGGGTGACCGATACCTTGGTCAATAAGAAACCGCCTTCATGGTAATCTTATGAGCAATATATTCTGAAACGATCCTCTGTGTATGATAAAAAAACCCCACAATTTATATAAATCTTGTAAAAATAAAATTTTAACCACGAAATAATACACCAAAGAAAAAATTCTAAGCATGAGGTGAATAAGCAAAACTGTTATAATTTTTCACATTATAATTTGAATCAGTAATTTCATTCATTTTTATAGACTTTATTTATACCACTGTTAATTTCAGACTGGCATAATATTATGATGGCACTATATAATGTTGTGACATTCATGCATTTCCCTCTTTAGGTGCTATGTCCAGAATGAGAGAGGCGACCATGTCCTGTCACAATTCTATGTTCTTTGAATTCTGTAACAGTTCCACTTCCTGATGTTTAATGTCTCTTTCTTCCAACCAGTTTGTCAAGTTTGACATCCACATCATCCTTCTCCTTCCTCTGCTTTTTTTCCTTTCAATCTTTCTGGTCATCGCTAAATTCTCCGGCCTTCTTTCATCATTACACGACCAATTAATTTCAGTTTCTTGGCCTTTTTTCACGAAACAGTACCCTATTTATCACAGCCCAGGTCATCACTTTTTCATTAGACACTCTGTTCATGCTATCCTCAATATTCTCCTTAAGAGCCACATTTCACAGCTCTCCAAGCACCTTCTTATTTCTAATATTAAAGACCATGTTATACTTCCATACAAAAGGGTAGGCATAAGAGTTCAATATACGCATCTTGATATCGATGCTCAGAGTACGGTTTCTCAAGATGCTATATAAATTTGAGAATGCAGATTTTGCGTGAGAAGTAATGAGAAACACCTTAGTAGAAACATCCCAGGAAATCCTGCCAAAAGAAAAGAAAAAAATATGTAATTGGTAACTGAGGAGATACTTTCAATGACGAATAAAAGACAGATGATCAGGAACAGGAAATCCAACGAGTATTGGGATTTGAATTGACTGAACGGATGTGTAAAGAAGCTAAAAAGACTTGCCCGAATGAATAGTGTGATGTAATTGAAAAGCAATTTCCTGTAGGATACAAAGTGAATCAGAAGATAAATGAGGTCTCTGAGCAAAGAATGGTACCATGCTGATTGAGGAGATTGACAGTTTGAATAGTTGGACAGAGTATTTCGAACAGGGTGTAGATGGACAGAGTATATGAGTCGAAAGCAATATTGCCTAGTTTACTTGACTCTAATGAGGGTCCAAAGATCCTGCCATCTGTCATAATGTATTTACCAGCATGCGAGACATTTTTGGTTTTCACCAAGAGTTGAACTGCGGTTAATTATACATCAAGGTGTATCTCATAAGGCCGAAACGTGCTTGGAGTTATTTCTCCTGCTTGTGAAAATGATTAAAAAATTATTAGACATTGAGATATTCTTCTCTTCCGTTTTCTTTCATATTCTAATTAGATTGCTGATGCCCATTACATTCAATATGTTTCATGTAGATGGTGTTTGTGAGTAATTACAATCAATATTTTTTCTTAACTAATTTGTAATTTGCTGTGCTTATTCAGGCAACTGCAAAGTAATCCGAAATGGCAAATTTCATAATACAATTTCGGCAAGTACCGCGAAGTTCATGCTTTGCTGAGAAAGTTCAATAACACCAAAATATGTTAGAATTTCTCTCCCGGATTGAACAAAACCTTTAAAATAATATTGGTCACCCAGCTAAATATCATCACTGTATGATGTATTCTTATGTTCCACAGTAAATATTTTCAACTCTGTACTATCACGCTGAGTAAAAAGTAAGCAACGTTTTGAAACATGAAATTCATGACAATATATTTCAACAATGAGGAAATTTTATTCAAAGTAAGTACCATTACAATCAACACATTTTTGCCAACGAGTTACAAGTTTGTTTATTCCGGTAACATAAAAGTCTGAAGTTCTGGAGCTGATGAACTCTTTGAACGCACTTACAGCATCAGTTTGATTTTTGAACTCCTTCTCTTGCAGGAAACCACAAAGGTGCTTGAAAAAGTTGGTAGGAGAAAGGTCTGGAGAATAAGCTGGGTGGGGAAGAACTTCGTAGCCAAGTTCCCCCAACTTATGGAGCGTCATTAGTGATACGTACAGTCGAGCATTGTCAGGAAGACTTATTGGCCCTCTTTTACAGACCAGTCTGGGACGGAGGAATAGCAGTATTTCGTTCATTTTGGCAATTTCATGGCAATATGTTTCTGTATTAATGGTTTTTCCTGGTTTTAAGGTTATAGTGGATGAGTCCAGCAATACACCACCAAGCAGTCACCATAACCTTTTTGAAGAGCTCGAGTTTAGGGAAGGTTTTCAGTATTTCATTTTGGTTGAACGTTTTTTTATTACTGTACAGAAGCCACTTTTCATCGTCAGTTATAATACGGTCGAGAAATGGATCAGTTTGGCTATGGAGAAAAAGCGACGAACAAATTTCATATCTGCGCATTTTCTGGTTTTCAATGAAATTGTGTGGTACTCATTAGTCAAGCCTTTTGATTTTCCGATCGCATGCAAATGGTTGCAGGTAGTTTTCTTGTTAACTCGAAGTTCTTTTGCCAGTTCTCGAGTGCTTTTACGTGGATCTTTCTCCATGAGTCTTTAATTGACCGACAGCAATGATAGATGGGCGTCCACTACGCTCACGATCTTCAAGGCTCAAGTCCCCATTGCAAAATCGTTTAAACTATTTTTGAGCTGACCACTCACTGGTCATTTCCTCACCAAATGTTTCGTTGGTATCGCGAGTAGTTTCAGCTGCTTTTTTGAAGTTGAATAGCAATATTGCTCGAATATCGCGCTTTGATAGTTCCATTTCAGATGATTGTAATAACGTTTAAAAAAAATTATGTTAATTTATTGATGCATTTGGGCAAGTCTATGTCTGTATTGTCAGACAATTGCAAAAAAGTATTTTAAAAATTCAAAATTCTACAAAAATTCAGTATAAATTCTTCATGGTTCAAAACGTTGCTTACTTTTTACTCAACCTGATAAATATTTTAACTTCTGTTTAACTCAGTTTTTTTTTAATCCTTTATTCATGTTTCTTTAAATATGAAGGAGAGATGAAAAAGAAAATGGTAATTAAAGATATATACTTATATTTCCTGAAAGAGAAAAAATATTCTCTACTTTGGTCTCAAAAATTGGTATAGCAAGAGTAGGAACTTAATAGAAATTTTAGAAATAACTCCACTCCCCCTTCACTGACTATGAGATGAAAGATCGATGAACCGTACATGACGAATGTAAATTATTAAAATATTTAGCCTCCGTATCTGGTTTTAATCTCTCCCTCTCTCTACATATGGACATACAACTAAATACATAAACATAACCATATACGCTATTAGACAAGTCAGAGTCGGTGAAGGGTCATCAAAAGGAGCGGCTGCACATTGGGGAATCTCTAGAATAACAGTATATTGGACAAACCCTAGTAGAAAACTGCACTCTTTGGATCTTTATACGAACATACGTCTCCTTTATCCCTTTTCTCCTTACTTTTCTTTCATTTTTAGGCCCTCCCCCCTCCCATTACTATTTTCCTCTCGCACGCTTCATTTACTTTTCTTCTATACTTCTCCTTTGATGAAGTACTAGTGTCCGAAACGTTGAGGTCATTTCCTTTCTTTTCTAAGCGTTTAACTCACACAATACTTGTTCATAACTGTCCATCCCGCGTTGTCTTTATTCTTGTCTTTGTTCATAAACTTTACAATATACGTACATACATACATGCACGCACGAACGCATGCAGGCAGGCAGGCACGCACGCATGCACGCACGCACGCACGCACGCACGCATGCACGCACGCATGCACGCACACACACACACACACACATACACACACACACACACACACACACCACACACACACACACATTTAAAGCTATATGAAAAGATTATACAATTTTAACAGTTGAAAAATCAAAGTTGGTGAAATTTAAGAAAATGTGATTCTGATATAAATATAATACACTCATCTATAGACAACGCGTATATTAAATATATATTATGTGTAACAATGTTAGAGATCTTGATACATTAAAATGGACAATATTTTTTTTAAAACTAAAAGTGCTAAATTCGAAGAACCTAAGAGATCGTGTTTCTTATTTAAAAATTTCTTCTGAAGAAAATGTATGTATGAAATATGAGCTCAACACATACCATATTTAAGAATCTGGATGACAGTCGTGTCTGAAAATACTTGAATTTTATAAATTGAAGAATTTTGTAAATTGAATAATTTTGTAGTCCACCTACTATCACCGATATATATCCTGCCAAGGATTCTAGAAAATTGAAACAAAATTACGAGATTAAGAATACATACATACATACGTTCGCACATACATATACATATATATGTATATAAAAATATACGTGCACGTATGCATAAAGATACATACATATATTTACATATATACAAACATATATATCTATATACATATACATGCACACTCACACACACGTATGCATGTAAATACAAATCTTGGAAGAAGTAAAAAAAAATTATTTCGAAAAAGAAAGAAAAAAATTAAATAATAAGCAATGACAATCACAAGAATGAACGAAAACAACATAAAAAATATGAAATAAATATAAATGGTAAACAGAAAAATCGGCTACGAGACAAAAACAAAA
>NW_021833760.1:20000-55228 GCF_006345805.1 Octopus sinensis
CGTGTAAATATGTTTATATACATACATACATATATATGTATAAACATACATGTATATATTATATATATATAATATATATGTATATACGTATATATATATATAATATATATATATATATATTATAATATATATATATATATATATATATATATATATATATATATATATATAATATATATATATATATATATATATATATATATATATATATATATATGTATACATGTATGAATGTATGGATGTATTTATGTATATATGTATCAGGCCGAAATAAAAAGAAATAGAAAATTCACACTCACGTTTTCAGATTAAAAAATATCGTATCACTAACGCATGCGCATATATCTTCTCAAAACTCCAGAAAGAAAATCATCCATAGACATGTAGACATAAAGACATACAGGCAAACATACATATATGTGTGTGGGTGCGTGTGTGTGAGTATGCGTGCATAGATACGTATATGTCTCACTATATCTATCTATCTATCTATCTATCTATCTATCTATCTATCTATCTATCTATCTGTATATACATACATGCATACATTCATGGACACACACACATACACACGCACATGTATATATGTATATGTATGCATGTATGTATATAAATATGCATGCATGTATTGCATGTATATGTGTATGTCTATATCACGTATGTGCATAGGTATTTACATACGCCAAAACAACATATCGCAAATTCTACAAAAGTGTGAATGTGTTTAACCTTTTTTTTATTCAGGAAAACTTCAACTTCTGGGCAACGCGTATCAAGTGGTAAGAAATACATAAGTTTCGAATATGTAGATGTACATACACGCTTTTTCGTGCACATATTAGGTATATATATGTATATATATATATATATATATTATATATGTGTGTGTTGTGTGGTGTGTGTGTCTGTGTGTATGTGGTGTGTGTCTGTGTGTCTTGTGGTCTGTATATATATATATATATAATATATAATATATAATAGATATGTGTGTGTGTGTGTGTGTGTGTGTGTGTGTGTGTGTGAATGTATGTAAATATACATATATATTTATGTATTTATCGCTATATCTTGTACGCATACACGTATCTCATTATGTAGATATCTAATGTGTCTTTATGTATATGTATCTTTCTGTGTGTACGTGTATATTTTTATGCAGCATATATATATGTTATATATATATATATATATATAATATATATGTGTGTAATATATATGTATATATATCTGCTAAACCATATAAAACATACTATATATGCATATGTATCATATATATATATTCACACACATATACATGTATATGTGCTTGTGCGTGTGTGCGCGCGCACATGTGTGAGCTCCTCTGTGTGTGTGTGTGGTTGAGTGTTTGTTTATTTGTATGTGTGTATGTGTGTGTGTGTCTATGTGAGTGTGTGCGCACGCGCATGTATGTGTGTGTCTAAACATAAACATAAAATGAACTAAAGCCAGAAAAATTTTATTTCCGAGCTGTCATTATCATTTTCAGTTACAATTTGTTCCTTCTTTTTCACGTTTTTCATATTTTTCTTTTTTATCTCTCTCTCTCTCTTACTTCCTCTCTCTCTCTCATTCACTCTCTTTCTCCCACCCAGTTTCTCTCTGTTTCTCAGTCTCTCCTGCTTTCCATCGATCATATTAATTCTCTTCGCTGCTCTTTCTATTTGCACTCTCGTTTGTTGATATTGTTGTCGATGATGATGCTGATAATGATGTTGTTGTTGCTTTGTTCATGTTATATTTTTCAGTAATATTCTCTATCTGAAACGTTTGTTTCTATCTCGATCACCATCTCCCAGTGTTTGTCTTTCTCTTCTCTCTCACCAACCTCCATCGCCTTTCTTTTCCTCATTGTTTACATATACATTTGCACATACTTAGATACTTACACTCACACATTCATGCATACATGCACACACTCATACACACACATACATATTCATAATATTTTGATACACACACACACATATATATATACATACATACACATATATATGTGTTTATGTGTTTGTGTGTTTGTGTGTTTGTGTGTGTAAATAAAGATACATATATTAATAGAAATTTGTATATATATATATATATTATATAATATATATATATATATATATATATCGACACAAATATACACCCCAACATTTATATCAGTACACAATATACAGACGCAATAAATCGTACCATCCCCAACGATTTGTAGATGGCACGAGGAAGTGAATTCTCGCCTTGACCATGTTATTTTCTGTGATTCTGCTCCCGTTACTACGACCCACTATTAAGAAATTATGCTAGTGTGCAAATGGTAGCCTGTTAGCGTCCTCTATAAAGAATTAGACTCTGGCACCGAAACATAACATGGTTCAACCCACTCTACATCATAAATGTATTCAGCGATACAGCTAAGAATATACCGTTGCTATTAAGTAAAAATTCAGTGTTATTTGTGTTAAGGTGAGTTATAGCTGCCTATACAATGTTTCCAGATTTCAAATCAAAATCTAATACAAACATGCAGCCATTTACCTCTACTAAAGAGGCAAGAGACACGGCCACTATGTTTCGTGAGTTTTTCAGTTCTACTGTCATTTAATTTTCGAATATATTCAGAATGAGACAGAGAGAGAAAGAGGAAGAATTAATTCTATTTCTTAACCGAAATTAATGTACATTGTGGATGTATCTAACTTAAAAGGTATTCTGCATAAGCTCCGTATATTTTCTTGCAGTGAGTACGTTACTCACCTTGTAAAGTATAGAATTATACACATGACCTCTTGCATTGCACGCAGCTCTCGGGCAGAAATAAAAAAGGCTGAATCAGTTTATAAGGAGGAAAAGAAAGAAATTAGAAGATATGAGAAAGCATACTCATGAAACGCTCCCTAGATATCACAATAATCTATAGGATCGGCTACGAAGAATTTGTAATGACAAGTTTCAAGGAATTGTTTGTGACCGTACTGGACAGCATTGAATGAGTACTGAGATCATGGAAATGGTTGAGCTCTTCGATTTGATTTTGAAGCGGAATTTTGATTTCTCATCTCGTCTCCCATACTCGTCATCAATGGACACAATACCAAATACGTATCTCGCAGTGTCATTGATCGGAGTTTTTCGTCAGTTCTCATTATCACTTGTTGGTAGAAAATTGTTTAAATTTGTATCTCACATGAAGTCTAGTCCACCCAGCGTGCATGATCAGTTTAATATGTTTTTACATTAACAACCAAAGATGAACGACTTGTTATATAAATTATTATACCAGTAAGTATCTCATGCAACCTCAAGTTTGTAATAACCAGACTTTATTGCTGTTATTGTTTAGCCTATGCTCGGCCTTGAACCAGTAAATCTATCATTAAAAGTGATGCAGCTGTAAATATACCGCTTTTTTCCCCTCCTAACACTTTATCTAATGTGGACTTGTTTTAATACAATAGCATAATATATGAGGAATATTTTACTGCTATTTCTAGTGGGGCGATTGACTCCTTCGGTGGCTCACAATCTATTATGATTGTAAGCGTCGAGTTTAAAACTTGTTTCCTTCGCAGGAGCAACAACGTCTTACAAACCAAATATGTTACATAAAGTAACAAAACAAAATATATCATAAAAATACTAATGATTTATCATCGTTCAGTGTTTGCTTAAACCTAACGATATAGTCAACTGCACAGACAAACAGTCACACAGATATATGTAAACACTGGAATATACGTTAACGATCTATAAATTCATGTTATGGGAGTACATATATATAGAGAGAGATCGGATGCATACATACACTTACATAAATATATATGAAAGTGCATATATATACGTATATACATATATGTACATATAAACATATATGTACATACACATATATATATAAACATATGTGTGTATGCTTCATCTTTAGGACTAGAAAATACTCGTGCCCTGATTATTTGTTGACTTTCTACAAATCTCAAGTGTAAGCCACTTATCTCAGAAATTTCTATGCTACTCACGTAAATAGTAAATAGCGTAGACACGTCGAAAAGAAACTTATTCAGCTGATTGCTAAATATTCACACAAATCTACTGCAACCTCTGCTTCAAAGAACCATTTTTTTTTTGTATTTCTTACAGCTTCTATAACTATTTCTCTTACTTATACCACAAAACTTCGTATTGATATCATCTAAGTCAACGCAACACGTGTGTCACTTCTCGCATTCTGTCTGTCTGTCTCTCCTCCTCTCTCTCTTTCTTTCTCACACCTAAGCACTGCACTAGACCCCTTTCGAATCACACTCACCAACTAGAACTGGCGAAAGCTGGAATTCATTTCACTCACTATATTTTCCCAGACAGGAGTAAATAAGCATTAGTTGAGGAAAAGCGCCAAGAATTTCCCCATTATTAAAGAATTTGGAAAGGGCATGGAAACTGCTCCATCATCTGATTAAATAATTTTTTAAGAAGGAGGTGGCATTATTAGAAAATAATGTAAATAAAGTGTTAAAATCTGAAAGTTAAGTTAACAAGCAATTATATAAAAAAGATAATGCAAATGAAGCTAAAATGATAGTTTTATAATTTGGGTTTTATTGAAGAACTCAAAAGAGTTGTCTCCCCTTACTCACAACACAGGAACTGAAGAACCAGGACCACAATTACTACTACTTCCTGTCCTGCAAACATGCTGAATTAAACAACACAACACAACACATGCTCTTAATCCCTTTGGATCTTAACACCTCAAGGTAATTTTTTCGTAAACAACCATAAAACGCAAGATACACAACGAACTCACAATGTATCGGAGAACTTATTTTTTAATTTTTGTACATTTTTATCATTATTCTTTTACAAAAAACAATGCAATTTTCTTTTTTTCCCCTTTCTAATTTTTAAAAAAACTTCTTAAAACCTAAATATTCTTGACAAGTCATACAATGACGAAAACCGGTTGAATAAATATACATTTATATATTTTATCATTTTCTCATTTTATTAAAATTTTCTTTCATTTGAGCATTCTGCATTTTAAAAAAAATTTTCCTTACTTATATATATATATATATATATATATATATATATATGTCACCACGTAGCAGAGGAAACAGTACAGTTTCGTCAAGTAATCGGCGGCCTCTTGAGTTTTTGAGCTTAGTGATCTATGCGGGATATGTTCTATCAACAACTGTACTTCAGTACAGTATTTAAGTATTTTTATATAGCAATTGGACATTCTCAAACTAAGAGGAACTATTAGATGAAAAACAGTTTAAATTTTCTCAAGCAGTTTAAAGTATTTAAAAAATAAGGACACTGACACTACGATAGTTTATAATGACGTCACCTAACAGCGAAGTGTAACTAATACAGAATGTCGATTTTGGTAACAGAAGAGTTGACAAAGCAGAATATCAATATTGATATGCAAATTCAGTGATGACATCGATATCAGTGAATAAAATAAGTGTAAGTTATTTTAAGGCAGGAAATATTGAATATGTAAAATACATTTGAAAATTACGAGTATTAAACATAAACCGTAACCACCTCTAAATCTAACGTACAAAGTGTCTAGCTCTTAAACAAATGAGAAAGATCGTGAAGTAAAGGTAGGTATTAAAAAAAGAAAGAAAAAGGATTTCGACTGATTTGTTAATCAGAACAAAACTGAAAACACTCTTTAAATATACAATTTTAGCTTTCAGGTCCACGACATTGCGTGAATGGGAATAAATGGGGGGAAAATAAAGCACAAAAAACCCCCACAAAAACAAAGAAAAAACACCAACAAAAATCAATAACAAAAGAGAAAGAAAATTGTTTAAATCTGAAAGACGATACTTGTTACAAAGTGCTATGTTCGTTGAATAGCATTCGTGTTGAGTGTCAGACAAGTCAAGTGTTACTTAAAGTTTTATTCTACATCCTTCCAAACATGCACACATACATACACGTGTGTGTGTATCTCTCTCTCACACATACAATCACACACACATAAATGTGTATGTATAAATATATATATGTATATATATATATATATATATATATATATATATATATATATATATATATATATATATATATATATATATAATATATATATATATAAATATATGTGTGTGTGTGTATATATATATATATATATAAACGCATGCACACACACGCATGTATACATGTATGTATGCATGCATGTATCTATATATATATATCAGGCATTATATACTTCACGATATTGTATATTTTACACGTTGTACACCTCCATTGACTATTACACATACATCAAATACGTCAAATTTTGTGATATATACGTGAGTGTGTGAGTATGTGTGTATATACACATACGAATATGAAGTGTTACCATTTGTTGAACATGTTAAAGGATTGAGATGACAGTATACTTTCAGGTACTCTGTATATCCGTCTGTCTGCCTGTCCGTCTAGTTATCAATCAATCTATATTTATCTGTGTGTTTATATTATTTTGTTATTGGTATATAGATTCTCACAAGAGTTTGTGTTTTACTTATACACATTCATATACACACACACACATACACATGCTTACGTACGGACATGCAGATGCACATACGCACACACGCTACATATATGAGTATGTCTGTGTTTGTTGTGCTGTGTGCGCATGCGTATGCATACCTATTCGAAGAATACTGAATAATAGAGATTTATTTTTTTGAAGCTAAGGCTGCAGCCCATTGTTGCTCTCAGATAGAGTATTCCAAGTAACTGCAGATGAAACTTATTCGATGACAGTTTCAGAAGTTTTCATACTTAAAACATGCATATATTCATCCATATATTTATATTCACAAGACGAATTAATAAACGCACACGCACACACACATACACACACTCGCACACGTACACTCACACACACACACACACACACACACACACACACACACACACACACACACACACACACACACACACACACACACACACACACATATATATATATAAATCAGAGCTTCACTTAACAGTTCATCAGGCAATTGTGATCATATCATAGTCCTCTTATGAACGATTACGTGAAACTCTGAGAAACATTTCATTCTAACTTTGGTTGTTGAATACTATTTTCCCACCTTGCTTTGCACCTAGGTACTTACTAGTGTGTGTGTGTGAATGTGAGTTTGTGTACGTATGTATATGTATGTGTATATATATATATATATATATATATATATATATATATATATATATATATATATACATATATATGTATGTGTGTGTGTGAACATATATATACATATACATACACGCATACATATATACACACACACATGCATATACGTAGTCTGATCAATAAGTATCCGGACTGTTGTCATAACGAAGCTAAAGCACGCAGAGTAAAGCCGCTTGGTAAATATTGACCTTGATCTCTGTTGTGCTTGCACATTTAGTTTTAACGTTCTAGCCCACTTTCACTGTTTACAGCAGTGCTGTAGTGAGGGATCATCGCATTGACTATGACAGAGAAGGTTGAGCAGAGAGATCTGCATCACATTTTGTCAAAAACGTAGCGATACCTGCTCAGAGGCCTCGACACAATCAAGAAAATCTTGTGCAGCTGAATTCCGAGTGACTCTTTGGTCAGTTAAAAGCAGTTTTGGCACAAAGTTGGCAGATACGCGTCTGACATCGAAATCTTCAGTGATAATGAACTGAACTAGTCTGCACATCCTCTGAATCGACGATTTCCCCTCACAGCTGCACGCACATGCGATGTTTTTTCAGTTCTGCTGGTCATTCGTCATTATCGATATTTTTTCGACCATTTTGGAAATGTCTGAACCTCTTGTACACTTGTGTGTGGCTCATACACTCCTCTCCATACACTTGCGTAGGCCTCTAAGCAGGTATCGCCATGACAACTTTCTCTGTCATGGTTAATGCGACGATCACACGCGACACATCTTCCTTCCAAGCAGTGCTGTAAACAGCGTAAGTGAGCTAGAACGTTAAAACTTAGTGCGCATGCACAGCAAGGTTCAAGGTCAATCTTTGCCAAATGATTTCGCTCCGCTTGCTTTAGCTTCGTTACTATGGCACTATGGCAACATATTGATGTGAATATTGATGTGAACGTCATGTTTATTATTTCCGAAGACATATAATTTAGAATTTAATTACACTTGATGCCTCTTCATTCTTATCTACAGAAGGAATAATTTAAGATTTTACAAATATACATTAGCTATGCAAACATATATACAAAAATATGTACATATTTGTAATGTGTTTGCTTGTCAGGACGTGTTTGCGTTAGTATGTGTGAGCATTGTAAATTCCGTAGTGTGTGCTTTTTGAAAAGTGTACCGTAAATCTTCAAATATTTGAATATACTGAATCTAAGCAAGGATGTTTTTTGTCTAATGCATACACAATACAAAGATACATGTATATTGGTTTCAAATATTGGCACAAGGCCAGCAATTTTGGCGGAGAGAGAGATATGAATATTGGAAACAGTCTTTATTCTCTTATTCTTTTATTTGTTTCGGTCATTTGACTGCAGCTATGCTGGAGCACCACCTTTAGTAGAGCAAATCGACCTAAGGACTTATTCTTTGTAAGCTTAGTACTTATTCTATCGGTCTCTTTTGCCAGACCGCTAAGTTACGGGGACGAAAACACACCAGCATCGGTTGTCAAGCGATGCTGGGGGGACTAACAATGTCACACAAACATACATACATACATACATACATACTACATACATACATACATGCATGCATACATATATATATACATATATATATATAATATATATATATATATATATATAATATATATATATATTATATATATATATATATAAGGGGCTTTTTTCAGTTTCCGTCTACCAAATCCACTCAGAAGGCTCTAGTTGGCCCGAGACCATAGTAGAGAACACTTGGACAAAGTACCACGCAGTGGGACTGAACCGGGAACCATGTGGCTGGTAAGCAAGCTACTTACCACACAGCCACTCCTACGCCTATTATATACCATAATACGTTTCTATCAACATTTTGTGCAACAACGAAAGAAGTATCTCAAAGTTAGAAATAAATAGTTGGTAGTTATGGCAATGGTGTTAGTGGAAGCGTCGGAAGAGATGTGGGTGTTGTGAAAGGTAAATAGAGAAAGATAAAGATAGAAAGATTGAGAGAAAAAGAGAGACTAGAAATAGTGGGCCAATGGAGATATAGAGGCAATAGTAAAACAGTCTTTTTTCTCACTTCTCTCTATTTCACTCTTTCAAAGAAAAACAGGCCTTGCATATATACCTGACAGAACTGGACTATAAGCACAAGAGAAATGATAAAATCAAATTGTACCAGATTATCTTCCAAAATGCAGTGCATCAAGTACTGATTAACAACCACAAAATATCAGACAGAAGTCTGCTACACTCAGAATCTACATTGTAAGAAATTAAATCAAAAGTAACCAGAAAGATTGGAATGGTGCGGTAACTGTTTAGATTTTGTATCACAGTTTAAATCCAAAACAGATGACTGCTTAGGGATATCTATATATAAAAGACAATCTCGTAGCATGCATGCATGTTAATACCTATACATATATACATACATATGTATATATATATATATATATATATATATATATATATATATATATATATATATATATATATATATATATATATATATATACACACACCCACCCACACATTTACATATATGTATATATATATATGCATACATATATATATACATATATATATATGTGCATATATATGCATATATACATGCATATATATATATGTACGCACGCACGCACACACACACACTCTCTCACACACAATCATTCATTTTCTAATATTAAATTAAAACACTCAAAATCGCTTGGGAATATTTATGGAATCTTAAATCCCAAAGTATCTTATCTTTTACTTGTTTCAGTCATTAGAATGCGGCCATGCTGGGGCACCGACTTAAATTTTTCGCCGAATAAATCATTCCTAGTAGTTGATTTTTTAAAGCGCTGGGAGGACAAATACAGACACAAAGACACACATAGATACGTATACGTTTGATCGCTAGCCACTACACATTCTTTATTTTCTATCATTATTTGTTTCTGTGTTCCTTTCTTTGGAAAAGCGTAGGCTCGAAATGTTAAACTAATACATCTGTTTGTTGTCTACACCACCCGTCTTCGTCATTTTTTTTTGTTGAGAATTCACCCTATATATATATATATATATAATATATATATATATATATATATGTATATATATACAGGGGTTGGAAAAATACTGGAAACACCTTAAGATTTCAAACTAATTTATTTTGATATGGGTAGGACCGCCTTTGGTAGTAGTTACAGCTTGAATTCTACGGGGTATGGACTGGTACAAAGTTTGAATTGTTTCCAAAGGAGTTTTTGTCCATTCTTCAGCTAAAACAGCCTCCAGTTCTTATAGAGATGATGATGGGGGATATCGACTCCTCACTTGTTTTTCTAAAATGCACCATAAATGTTCAATAATATTGGGATCTAAAGACTGTGGTGACCAGATAAGATGTCCATCTTCACTAGAATGTTTCTCGTGCCATTCAGTTACGACTTAAGCTGTGTGAATTGGTGCATTATCATCCTGAAAGATTGCGTTTTCTTCCAGAAACAGTTCTGCAACCATAGGATGAACTCAATAAGATAAAATGCTTAAATAGTCTTGGCTATTAATTCTGCTATGAGGAAAAACCATAGGGCCGGCGAATTTCCAAGATATAGCCCCTCCCCCACAGATGATCACAGATCCCCCTCCATGTTTGATTGTTTGGAGAAGGCAGTCTGGATCAAATGCTTCTTTTCGCTGTCTACACACGTATCTTCAGCCGGGGTTGGAAATATGGTAAAGGATGACTCGTCCGAGAAAATAACATTCTTCCACTGCTCTAGAGACCAATTCTGTAGGTTTTCACTCCACTCTAAACGCTATGTAACGTTTGTTTTTGAAAGTAGTGGTTTTCTGATAGCAGCCCTCCCGTGAAATCCGGCTTTGTGCAGCTTACGTCGAACAGTTTTTGTGGAAACTGGGTTCTCGAGGTGGTCATTAAGCTCTGCAGTAATTTTGGGAGATGAACATTTCTGATCCCTTCTAACAATTCGCGTAAGAATCCGACGGTCCCTATCTGAAAGTTTTGGTTTTCTTCCAGAGTTTTGTTTCGATGAGGAGGTTTTTCCCTCTTTTTCAAAGGCTGTCATTACTTTCGAGACAGTACTTCTTGATACACCAAACATTTCGGCTGTTTTCGTTGCGCTAGCGCATGCTATACGAGCACCAACAATTTGACCTCTTTGAAAGTCCGATAGATCTGTCATTTTAATGAATTTTAATGACCTTTTTCTTATGTTATCTGAAAAGAAACACCAATTTTAGCAAAACGTATTAAGCAACACTAAAAAGAATAATAAAAAAATAAATAAGCTTTTGATGGTTTGATAGATATTTCAAAATTATGATACTATGATGCTAGGTGTTTCCATTATTTTCTCCAATCCTTGTATATATATATATATATATATATATATATATATATAAACATATGTATGTGTGTATATATATATACATATATATAAATACATCAGGATTCTCTCAGTTTCCGTCTACCTATTCCACTCACAAGGATTTGGTTGGCTCAAGACTATAATAGAAGACAGTTGCTCAAGGTGTCATGCAGTGGGACTGAAACCAGAACATTGTGGTTAGGAAGCAAGCTTCTAACCACACAGTCACATAGACATTAATTTTCTAATTATAAATTAAAATGCTTTATCACATTCGGAATATATATGGAATAGAAATAATCCAAAGGTATCATCATATAAATATTAATTTTCCAATCAAAATAAAAAAGCCAACATCTCTTGGGTAAAATATATGGAATCTTAAATTCAAAGCTATCATCACGCATAAAGATTCATTATCGAATCGTAAATGTAAATGCGACGGCAGTTTCGGAATATATATGGAACCTTAAATCAAAAATTATTATGACAAAGCACTTATTCCAAATGAATTAAAACGCTCAGCATTATTTTGGAAACTGAATTCCACATGTATCATCATATAAAGGTTCACTTTATACTCATAGATTAAAACACTTAACATTGCTTCGGAATATACATGGTATATTAATTCCATAGGTATCATGACAAAGATATTCATTTCCTTATACTAAATGAAAATACACAACATCACATTCTGAATATATGTGGGCACTTAGATTCAATATATTATCACAAAATAATTTATTCTTTAATTATAAGTCAATGTGTCGGTTGGAATATTTTTGGAATCATAAATACAAAATATCATCATATAACCATACAATTTTTAGATCCTTAAAAATCTCAACATTGCTTTCGAAATATAAATGTAAATTAAATCCAAAAATATCAGCATATAAAGATTCATTTTCTAAATTAAAATATCTTACATTTCTTTCATAATATTATGATGTCTTAAATAAAAATGTAACACCGCATACTTATTAATTTTATAATGATAAATTAAAACACTCATCATCTCTTTCAGAATGTAAAAACATCGAACAAGTATTTCGGAATATATATGGAGTTTGAAATTCAAAGGTATCATTGCAGGATATTCACTTTCTAATCGTAAATACAAGACATTGCATTCGGGAATATATACGCAATATTAAATGCAAAGTTATTATCAAATAAATATTCAACTTCTGATCATAAATGAAAACGCTGAACATCTTCCTTTTTAGGATAGATATAGACATGCATGTTCAATGAATCATCAGAAAAAAACGCATTCACATTCTAAGCATGAAATAAATCACTCAACATCACTTTTGCAATACATATGGAGTCTGAAATACAAATGCATCACCACATAGCTATTCATTTTGTAATCATAAATTAAATCACTGTACATCACTATGGGACATATATGGATTCTTAATTAGAACAGCATGACATTCAACATTAATTTTCGTCTCATAAATTATATCATAGGAAATCTTTTCTCAGAATATGTATAAAAGTTTAAATCCAAAACACGTAAACACGTAAATCCAAAATGCGTATACATTCATTTTCTAATCACAAAGAAAATATGCAACATCTATTTTAATATGTATATGTTGTCTCAAAGCAAAATGTATCATGACTTCATTTTCTGATCGTAAATGAAAACAGTCAATATTTCTTTCGGTATATACATGGTATCTTAAATCAAAATGTATCCTCATGGCACCGTACATTTATTAATCAAAATTTACAACACTCAGCATCGACTACGGAATATATATCGCAAAATATTTCATTTCCTAAGCAGAAATTAAATACTCAATATCGCCTCTTTCGGGATATATTTCGCATATGAAATACAACATACCTTCTCTAAATATTCATTTTCCAGTCATGTTTTAAATCATTCAACATTTCTTTTGAAATGTATATGAACTCTTAAATCCAAACTATCAAAACATAAACGCTCATTTTGTAATCATAAACTGAAATATGCAAGTCTTTCAGAATCTATATAGGGAATAAAATACAAACGTATCACCTCATCATTATTAAGTGACAAATCATAAATTTGAACTTACAAGATCACTTTTATAATGCATTTGTAATTTCATAAATAACAATGGAAATATTTTCTAATAAAAGATTTAAATCGCAACGTCGCTTTTGAAATATCTGTGATTTATCCACCCTAAAGCATCAATAGTTTAATCAGAAATCCAAACATTCATCATCTCTATCAGAATATATATGGAATCAAAAATACTAAATATCTTCGTATAAACATTCATTTTCTAAATCTTAACAGCACTTTGGAAATATACATGGAACCTTAAATACAAAATAAGATAAACTTTCATTTTGTCAGCATAAATATAAACATTTAATCTCCCTATTTATGAAATCTTAAATAGAAAAGTATCAAGATATTGACATGCATTTCTTAATCACAAATGAAAAGAACCAACATCTGTTCTAGAATGTATATGAAACCTGAAAGCAAAATGTATCAACATATAGTTATTCAGTTTCTAAACTTAAAATAAATCACTCAACATAATTTCTGTTTATATTTGAAATCTTAAATAAAAAGTAATCATCACATTGGCTTTTATTTCCAAATCTGAAATTAAATAACAGAAGACCTGTTATATGGAATTTAAAATCCAAATTCAGTAATCTTCGGATCATAAATTAAAACATTCTACATCTCTTTAGGAATATATACGGAATTTTAAGTGGAAATGTATCACCATAACAACGTATCGTTTTCGGAAAATATATGCGTCTGAAGTATAAAGGTATCACCACAGAACATTAATTTTCTTATCTAATATTAAAACATTGAACGTCCATATATATGAAATCTTAAATCCGAGGATAGCATCACACTATCATCCATTTCCTAATTGCATAAGAATTTATACAACATCGATTTCAGAATATGTATGGTACAAATAGATTAAGTATCAGCCTTAAAAGGAAATAAGTTCTGTGGTCGATTCGTTCGACTAAAAGTATTCAAGCTGTTGCTCCAGCGTGACTGCAATGTAATGACTGAAAAGAGTTAAAGATAAAAGATAAAGACCTCTATCGGTATAAATATGGTGTATGAAATTTTACGGTATTATCACAAAACGTTGCTTTTTACTTATAAATTAAAGCGTTCAGCATCTCTTTCGAAATGCATATGGAATATTAGATTCAAAAGTAAGAACGATTAAATATAAATTTTCTAAACATAAATTTTTACTGTAGTATCTCTTTTCACATCATAAATGAAAACACTACATAATTTTCGAAGTATATTTAAATCTAAGATAAAAAATATCAACATATTAACATTCATATTATAACCATAATTAAAACTCTCCAGCATTTCTTTTAGAATATATATATATAGGGTCTGAAATCAGAATGTACAACAACATAGTTATTCCTTTTGTAATCGTTTTATGCATTTACTTTCAAATCCTAAATCTGACTATGCAGCATCTTTTTCGAAATATATGGTATGATCACAAAATCATTCACTTTCTAATCATAAATTAAAATACTCAACTCTACTTTGGACCACATATGAAGTATGAAACGCGAATGCATAACCACATACTTTCTGATAATTATATACAACTCTTAATATACCTTGCCGATTATATTTGGTATTGTAAATAATATGTATCCTCAAATAGGCATTTATTATCTAATAATAAATTATAATAATCAACAATTGTCTGGTAATATATATGGAATATTAAACCCAAATGCATGATCATAAACATTTTATTTACTGATCAAGAGTTTAAACACCATTATCGTTTTGGAATATATATGGAATCTTAAGAACAAAGGTTTCATAAAAAAATCATTTTCAAGCTATTTATAAATGAAAACTCAGCATCTTGGTCAGAATATATATATATGGAATCATAAATACCAAATATTCTCACATGAACAATCATTTTCTCTCCATAAATTCCAACACCTCTTTCTAAAGATATGTGAAGTGTTTAATAAAAAATATCAATACATAAACAATAATTTTCTGATAAAATATACAATTTCTACATCTCTTTCGGAATATTATATGGCATCCGAATTCAGCATGAATCATACCATAGTTTTTCCTTATCAAATCATTAATGACAATATGCAGCATATATTTTGAAATATATTTAGAATCACATATGAGGAGGAATTATCAGATGAACATTTATTTTCAAATTGAGGAGCCTTTCTCTGGTCGTTTGATTTCTTCCTTTGCCTTCTGGTGGCGTCAAAATATTGGTTCCAATGGTGATGGAATATCACCAGTTGGTACGCTCTCGGATTTGTGTTTCAAACGATTTAGGCTCAAATCCAGTTGCGTTCGGTGTTATTTTGGTTGGTCCTAGTATCTTTGAAGTAAGCTCGCTGAATAAAGCTTGACGCGGGAACATCGCCTCTTCCATTTTTGCTACATGTCCTGACCATCTAAAGACAATGTTTCATGATCAGCGATTCATTGCCTTGACTGTTAGCTCTTTCCAGGACATTGTTGTTGGTTACATGGTGTTCCCATTTGATGTCCAAGATTGATCGAAGCTTTTGCTGATGAAAGCGTTCTAATTTCAGAGTCCAAAATTTGCTGCCATAGAGTAAGGTTGAAATGACAACAGCATTATAAACCATACTTTTTGTTGCTATTTTCAGACGTTAGTTGTTGAAGACTCGTTTGAGTTAAAACTCACTACAACTCATTCGGAATAAGTATCGAAATTTAAATCCAAACGTGTCATCGCAAAAAATTCATTTCTTAATCATAAATTAAAACACTGAACATCTTCGTCGGAATATATATGGATTTTGAAATATCATCATATAAACATTCATTTTCTATAATAAAATAAGAAACTCAACATCTGTTTCGAAATATGTGTAATCCAAAATCCAAAATCCAAAGGCACTACAAAATCCTTTCATCTTTCTCATCACAAATTAAAATACTTAACATCCCAGCTTTTTATCAAACAAATGAACCTCAGAAAATGGTGAGAAACACATAATTGAAATTGCACACGGGCCATTTCGAAAGCTAATCAAACGCGACTTCAACAGCAAAAATCTATACTTAGCAACAACAATTATGCTCTATAATGCTGTCATTTCAACCTTTCTATATGGCAGCGAATCCTGGACGCTATTTCGACGCGACATCCAAAAATTAGAACGCTTTCACCAGCTGGACTGAGCTAACAGTCAAGGCAATGAATCGCTGACCATGAAACTCTGTCTTTGATGATCAGGACATGTAGTAAAAATGGAAGAGGCAATGTTCCCACGTAAAGACTTATGAAGCGAGCTTACTTCAGGGAAAAGACCAGAGGTGGTCCTCTTTGAAAGTACTAGGACCAACTCAAAATAACACCTGTAGCTGCTGAATTTCAACCTAAATAGTTTGAAACACAAACCCGTGAGCGTACCAACTGGTGGTATTTCATCACCATCGGAACCAAATAATTTGAAGCCACCAGAAGAGAAAGGAAGAAATTAAATCCTTGGATATTAAATTCTTGTGTGTGTATATACATACATACATACATACATACATACATACATATATATATATATAGGCATAGGAGTAGCTGTGTGGTAAGTAGCTTGCTTACCAACCATATGGTTCCGGGTTCAGTCCCACTGCGTGGCACCTTGAGCAAATGTCTTCTACTATAGCCTCGGGCCGACCAAAGCCTTGTGAGTGGATCTGGCAGACGGAAACTAAAAGAAGCCCGTCCTATATATGTATATATACATATATATGTATGTGTTTGTGTGTCTGTGTTTGTCCCCCCAACATCGCTTGACAACCGATGCTGGTGTGTTTCCGTCCCCGTCACCTAGCGGTTCGGCAAGAGAGACCGATAGAATAAGTACTAGGCTTACAAAGAATAAGTTCTGGGGTCGATTTACTCGACTAAAGGCGGTGCTCAAGCATGGCCACAGTCAAATGACTGAAACAAATAAAAGAGTAAAAGTATATATATATATATATATATATATATATATATATATATATATATATATATATATATATATTATTGGAAATTAAATTCTTGTGTGTGTGTATCGGTGTGTGTGTTTATGTATATACATATACATATTGGGCTAAATTTGACAGCTTGCGAAAAGAAAATTCAATATCCCATCCCAAAATAAAGGTATTTTAAAACAAAAAAAAATCAACTAGATTATGGCTAGGAGATAACTATTTACTCCCTCAGCTTCCACCAGGGCCTCAAGACCGCTCCAGAAATTGAGGCTGGTGAAATCGAAGTAATTCTCCAACAACCACTTCTGACTTCTTCTGTAAGTATGACAATAATTCGAATCCTGCGACCACACACATATAGCATTCCTGCAGCAATCCTCTTCAATCAGGGTTGGAGAGGATTGCTGGAGGAATAATAATTGAAGAATGATTGTAAATTTGAAAAACTGAAGAAGTATGGTGTTGACACAAAAGGACTGAATGTTGTGATTGAAGAGCTGAAGCAGAACATACTTACCAAGAAAGCAAAACTAACGAGGTTTGAGCGACGGAATAATCAACAGCGGGAAAACCGACCGTTTAGAATCGACCAAAAAAGAACTTATCAAAGAAATTAATGATGATTTAGCATGCAAAAGATTAATTCCTGATGCAAATGAAAGTTAACAGTTTTGGGGTGGAATATGGTGTAAACAAGAACTGCCCAATGCTGGCTCTGCAGTCTGAAGCGAACAATGTTCAGCAGCTTCTCATAGCTGTTTGAATCGTGCTTAAGTCCCTGTTCAAAGATGTTGGGTGGCATAAAGTCACCCTTACTGGTGTCTCCATCGCAGCTGTTCTTGTCATGTCTATACAGACTTTACAGTGTTCACAGAGTATTGAGCAGCAGTCATGATGTTGATATTTTGATACCCGGCTCGAATCATCATGATACATGTAACTCTTTTCTAATATTCAGATGGCCCCCAGTCCACTCCATGACAGCTAACTTTTTTCAACTACAACTTTAATATTAATCTCTCCAACGCCACTGATTGTTCTCTAATACATCAAAGCAGTTCTGGAAAATAACTAGACATAAAACAGCGTCAAATTTAATCCAAACAACCTGTATACATACATACATACATGCATACATACATACATACATACAAGCATACATACATACATACATACATATATACATACTTACATACATACATACATATGTAAATACATATATAATGTGTGTGTGTGCGTGTATGTCTGTGTGTATGGGTGTGTGTGCATTTTGTATATGCGCTTAAAAATAGGTAGATATAATATTTGATCACCAGTCCATAAGTTTCGATATAAAATTCTGCGTCAGCATTTGGTTGTGTTTAATGACTGGATATTTCATTCGAAGTCTTTGAGTTCAGTTAGTAAATTATATATTTAAAACTTCGTTCACCGAGGAGACAACAACCTGGTTATAGCAACACTTCCCTCTTTATATTTGTTTTATATTTTAACGGATTTTCTATGCTATCTCTTCTTTCGCTTAAACATAGTCGTATTTTTAGAATACTTTAAAATTTTATTTCTTTTTAGAGAAAATTGCAAGATGATGATGTAAAGTGTGAATAAATTAATTAAATCCATAATGTTGCCATAGTCTGATTTTGTTCATTAATACAAGCTAAACTAAAATAGAGATTTTTCACAAAGATAAAACAAATAACATGTTTCTACGCACCAGCTTCCGTCCCTCTCCCCCTCTCTGTCAATCTTTCTTCGTCCTAATGAAAAATGTTTGATAAACACAACAATGTTTAACAAAAATAAAGTTCAGTCATTAAACAACTAATTTACTGGACAAAAACGGAAATTACGTGAAACAAAGAAACTGTGTAATATCAATCTCAGAATATACAAGCAACTATTTCAATTAGGAACAGTTTAAGCTCCACCAAAATAGCATAAAATGTGGCCTAGGGGATTAGAAGCTGGAATCTTCTGTTATAGAAACGAAACGATTTCTATCCTTCGTTCATCTGCCAATTGTCTGTAATTGAGAGGATCTAGTCAAAGCAAGAAAATAAAATAAAGAACAAACAGTTGGACAAAAGATATACATATAAAAAAAATCAAAAGAATTGCACGTTACTGTTCGTCGGCGTTATATTGCAAGAATAGAGATTTTTTATTCCATTAACCACAAAATAATGAAAGAATGAAGGAAGAAATAGAATAGTGCATTGGTTTAACAAAAGGAAAGTATGACTCTATCAAGAAAAAAGTAAAAAGAAGTAAAAAATATGCTTGCTTTACAGTAAAATCCCAAATCAGATTTCTTACTAAGGATATGGATTATCTAAGACTAGAACAATTTTAAAGAAAATTATATTTTCATCTCGAGATATACAGCTGAGAAAAAGTATCTGGAATAATTTGTACATGTGCAACAAAAAATTGTTAACTACTAACTTTTCAAAAGAAAGGAATAACAGCAAGAAAAACAATAATAATAATAATATTTGAAAAATGATCGTAAATTTGAAAAATTGAAGAAAAATGGTGTTGATACAAAAGGACTGAATGTTGTGATTGAAGAGCTGAAGTAGCGCATACTTGCCAAGAAAGCAAAACTAACGAGGTTTGAGCAACGGATTAATCAATAGCAGCAAAACCGATTGTTTAGAATCGACAAAAATGAATCTACCAAGAAATTAATGATGATTTAGCACGCGAAAGATTAATTTCTGATGCAAAACAAAGTTGACAGTTTTGGGGTAAGCACGAACAACACAATACTGGGGCTGGATGACTCTGCAGTCTGAAGCGAACAGCTTATCCCCAACAAGAAGATATCCTTTTTACCGAGGACAGTAATATGAACAAAAAGATGAGCAGAAATGTTAGCAAAAAGAAAGCGAAAGGACCTGTTGGTGTACAGGGATTTTGGACAAAAACGTTTAGCAGGTGTCATAACTTGATTGCAGATCAATTTAATGTATTATTTGACGGAGCAGAAGGAATTCCAGAATGGTTAACAAAAAACGATCGGTGTCGTCTTTGAAGGATGTATCGAAGAAAATTTTGCCGACAAATTTCTTACCTTCCAATAATGTATTTTTTAATGAGCGTGCTTTATTCATTCGGTGTTGGGTTGAAGTGTTTCCGGTGCATTGATAGAAGGACAATATAGTATTTCGGATTTATGTCTGCGGGGAATTGATGTATGTGGGGCATTGTTCTCTGCGGGACTTTGATGTCTTCAGGATATACAAACTGCAACTAAATTTCCTGTAAAGAGAAAGCGCAATTTTTCCACGAAAAACAACCAGAGACAACAGATATAATTCGAAAATTTTAAGTAACAGGCTCCCCCAAGGATTCGAAACCCCAACTCCAAATAATTATAACACCACACTCATTCTGAAACCAATGAAATTTTTCCTCTGGTTATAACCGGACACTCTGGAAAAAAAAAACAGAGACTTCTTAAGGGAACTAACCAACCGGAACGCTAGATGACCATCAGGCAAAAACTAGGAAGTCAACAAAGCAGAACGCCGAGCTTTACGAAAATGAAAATATTTTTTCCAAAACAAAATATTTTTGATCAAAATAAAGTGACGTCACGAAGCCTACAACCAATCAGAACGTGTTCTTTTGCCGTGGTCGTTACCAGGAAGTCAACCAACCAAAGCACTAAACTTTGCTAAAACAAAAATACTTTGACCAAAACATCCACGAGAAATGAATAAGACGTCATTAAAATTGTAACCAATCAAAAATTAGATTGTTTGCCGTAAAAACGTATATATACTAAAAGGTTGAACCCGAAGTACTTCCAGTTCCATCAAACTGTGAAAGGTAAAGAGACCAGTGCACTGAAGCTGAAGTTGAAAACAAGAACTACACCAACCACTACAGAAATAGTAAAAGAACTTTTCTTTTTTCTTTCTCTCCATCTTTTTCTCTTTCTCTTTCATTTATTTTATAAAAACTCA
Organism: Octopus sinensis; assembly: GCF_006345805.1. Taxonomy (NCBI): domain Eukaryota; kingdom Metazoa; phylum Mollusca; class Cephalopoda; order Octopoda; family Octopodidae; genus Octopus; species Octopus sinensis. The sequence continues at coordinate 41,550 of NW_021833760.1, forward strand.
ATATGATTGAACTTTCAATATGGTACATTTGTCATGGTCTTCGCCGAACATTTACATTGATAGTGCTATTTATCCCTGTGAAAGTCATCGAAATTTCTGTGAATATTTGAACGCTTAATGGTTTAAACATGTTAGTCCAATTTTTACCTTGTGATTTCAAACTCTCCCACCCCACTTTCATTCTTTATATATTTGTGCCGTTGATAAGCAAAACATTGGCGAAGCTAGTTTGGTATGTGAATTGAAAACGACTACACGTTTTACCGATTCAGGTGCATTTTCAAACCCCCAAACAAATTCTCATATATCTATACAAAGGCGCAGGCATGGCTGTATGATAACAAGCTTGCTTCCCAACCACACGGTGCTAGGTTCAGTCTTAATGTGTGACATCTTTGGTACGTGTCTTCTATGTCCTCGGGCCGACCAAAACCTTGTGAGTGGATTTGGTAAACGGAAACTGTAAGAAGCCCGTCGAACACACACACACATATCTACGTGTGTGTCTTCGTGTCTGTGTATATACATACATGTATATATATATATATATATATATATATATATACTAGCAGAGACACCCGGCGTTGCTCGGGATTAAAATGGCATAGTTTGTATTTAATATATTACAGTTATGTTGAAACAGGTAATATAGTAAAAGTGCAGCATTGACAAAAAAGCATTTGTGGAGTAAATTATGGGCTAATTCGACTAAGTAACTTACTATGCGTCTGTTTGGAGTATTTCAGGCCCTAACCTGTGGGGGTTATGTGATGTTTGAACGCACCGAGAAGATGTCAGTAGATATATTCTCTTTTGCAGCAGTCGGCGCTGTGTCTAACACGACTTATCATCTGAAATGTCGACACCTCCTTCGGGTTTGGTGTCCTACATCACTCATAAAGTAAATTTGGAGGAACTGTGCTTGTTCATTTATGGGTAACAGGGAACCAATGAGGTGATAGACTTGCCCTTGAACTTTGACGTCGTCGTAAATTCATGTTTATCTATCTTCTTAGATGCACCAAATGATGTCATTTGCAGAATTGAATTGTCTGATATTGTTCAGAAAATCCTTTGACTGGATGGATATGCCTTCTAGAAGATCCATAAGAGGTTGAGAAGGTGCTGATAGTGGTGGCAATGTTACCTGACCGCCTGAGCAGCACATACCATTTGTTTCATTTGAAAATTTTAAAGCTCTTCAGAAAAGAAAATTTGTGTTTAGCGCACCAATTTGGACAGAGTTATTATTTTTATAAGAATAAGATGGATCATATCTGAAAACAGCTTCAGAAGTTGTGAAGAACGAATTTGTAAGTAGTCTGTTTGTGAGAGCTATTCTATTGGACCTCTAATCATTAAAACATTGATTTAATGATCCAGCATTAAGTATTGCCACATGCGTTTCCTGATGTTGAGAAAATCTCATCTAGCTTCTATCTTCAGACTCTCGCCTTCGGTTTTCTACAATCCTCCTTGCTTTGTACTTGTATCTGGAGTGATTACGTCTTTTCTTTGGTGGCATATTTTTCTCAATATTGTAAACAAAAAATTATGAACATAGAAAGAAATTCCATATTAATCCCTATTTTTGTAAGTAGTTGTATCCGTAAAAGTTTATTTCAAGAGAGCAGAAATTGAAGGATAAACCGAAAAGAATAGAGAAAGAAAGTGAAAGACCTATGCACGTCTATATGAAAGGGACGTGTGTGTGTGTATCTGTGTGTGTGCGTGCGTGAGAATGTGCGTGCATTCGCATGTGTACGTGAGAGACATAGAGGGTGAGAAATATAGATAGAGTGAATGAAGGTGTGTGTCGTCCACTCACATACTCTACTGATAATAATTTGTAATTATCCCAATTCTTTACTGCAAAGACAACTACTAAATAATTTACGTCTACATGACATTGATTATATCCCACCAATAAGATGAACCCTAGAATATAACTGATACCTAAAATAACATAACTCAGTCTGGGAAAGAGTGTAATAAACGAATATTCGAAGTTGTTTTCACAGGTTTCCCCTTAGGTTAGTTTAAAATATTTAACCTCTGCGAATGGATGTCTACAAATGAATATATATGTATATTATCATACACATACACATACATATATCTCAATATAAATAACCGAGTGTAAACATATGTATATATACAAACACACGCATATATATATATATTATATATATATATATATATATATATATATATATATATATATATATATATATATATATATACATATATATATATATATATATATATAATATATATATATATATAATATATATATATATATAATATATATATGTATGTATGTATGTATGTATGTATGTATGTATGTATGTATGTATATGTATTTGTATATTTATATGTATTTAAACACACACACACACACACACACACACACACATATATATATATATATATATATATATATATATAAATATATGTATGTATATATATGCGTGTGTGTGAGTTTGTGTATATGGGTATGTATGTGTGTAATCCTTCTTCCTTCTGCTGCTCTTCCAAATTTCCTCTACTTTTCATCATCCAACATAAAACGTCTAAAACAAAATGTACATAAGATATTTACAAAACATATACATATACATACATACATATATATATGCATATATACATACTTATATGTATATATATGTATATATATATGCATATATACATATATATGCATATATACATACATATATGTATATATATGTATATATATACATATATATATATATATATATATATATATATAATATATATATATATATATATATATATATATATATATATGTATGTATGTATGTATGTATATGTGTGTGTGTGTGTGTGTGTGTGTTTGTATATTGTCTACTTTTCCTGTTATTTTTTCTCTCCTTCCAGCATCATGTCTTCCACTCCATTCCCTCCACAATCACTTCCCCGCTCGTTGTTTACATCATTCCTCCACGACATTGCTTTCTTTTCTTCCTTCTTTCGATTCTTTAGTTTCTTTTTGTTACTTTTTTATACCGCTCTATTCCAGAAAACTCTCCAATGAAATATATACAGTCCTGGAAAATAAGGAGACCGAAATCTTTCGTCTAAATTTTTCCGTTGTATTGTTGTTCTCTCGTAGAAGACATTGCTATAATGGAATCTCGCCTTAGCACGCACACTCAGTCTGTTGATCGTCTCTTAGAGAACCGCTTACAATTGAATTATCTCATTCTTTCGTTCGTTCTTTTTTTTTCTTTGCTTTCTTTCATTCTTTAATTTTGTATCTCTCCCCCCTCTCTGTCATTCGTCTTTATACTTGTCTTGGTTTATTTTTGCAAATCTTTTACACTGTTTTTCTAGTTTTACGATTTCTTTCTTTCTTTTTTCTTTCTTTCTTTCTTTCTTTCTTTCTTCCTATTTTCCGTTTTTTTTAATTGCGTTTCTTTTCCTATATTAGTATTTCTTTTGTTTCAAAGAAATTTCTTTAATTTTTCATTCATTCATTCATTCATTGGTTTATTCATCCATTTTAAAATTTTCTTTATTTCTTCTTTTCTTGCAGTCTCTCTCTCTCTCTCTCTCTCTCTCTCTCACTCTCACTCTTGTCTCTATATATTCTTGCCTACCGCTTTTCATTAATTTCTTCTTCGCTCTTTCTTGTCTGTGTTTCTCTTCCTTCCCTTCCTTCTTTCTTTTTCCTTCCTTCCTTTTTCTTTCTTTCTTCTTACCGTCATCAATATTTGTCATCTTTTGTGTGTTTCCTTCATTTTTCTTTCAATTTGCCTTTTTGTGTTTTTTCTCTTTATTGCCATTTCTTAGGGCGACGTGCTGGCAGAACGTTTAGCGGCATTTCGTCCGTTGTTACTTTCTGAGTTCAAATACCGCCGAGGTCGATTTTATACTTTCAGGGTCGATAAAATAAATACCAGTCGAGTACTGGTGATCGATTTGATCGACTTAATCCCTACTCCAAAGTTGCTGTCCTTGAACCGTAATTTGAAACCAATATTACAATTTCTATTTTTTCCTAATAAATTTCTTCCTTCTCAACATTTTTCATTCATTCTTTCATTTCTTTCTTTATTTCTTCTCTAGATGTTCTCTTTAGCTCTTGCTATCTCTATATATCTTTTACATTCCAATTTTCACTCTTCCTTTGTATTCTTTCCTAACTCTCTCCTCAATTTTCCTTCCCTTCTTTTCTTTTCCCTAAGTTCGGTTTTCTTCTGTCCTTTCGCCTTTACATCGTCATCAGTTGTTGACCTTTCTTTCCTTCTTTCTTTCTTTCTTTCGTTTTTTCGTTTTTGTTCCTTTGTTTTTGCGTGTTCATTTCTTTCCTTCTTTCTTTCGTTCTTTCTTTCTTTCTTTCTTTCTTTCTTTCTTTCTTTCTTTCTACTTTCTTTCTGTTTCTTTCTTTGTTTTTTTTTCTGTTTGTATATTAGTTCATTACATTTAAACAAAACTATTAATTTTTAGTTTTTCCTTCATTCAGTCATTCTTTTTATGTTTTCATTCAGTCTTTCTTTCATTTTCTCTCTCCTCTTGATGCTCTCTTTCTCTCTTGCTGCCACTTGTTTCACATTCTCCTTTCTCTTTTTCCTTTGTTTTCTTCAAGTTTTCTTTCCCAGCATCCTCCCATCTGTTTTTCTTCTTTCTTCCCTTTCCTCTCTCCTTCCTTCCTTCGTTTCCTTCGTTCCTTTCACCTTCTCAATTCCAGTCAGTTGTCCTTTCCTTCCTTCTTTCCTTCCTTCCTTCCTTTCTTCTTTCATAACAATAATTGTATATGATACTAGCTGCCCTAATACAATCATATTACCCATAATGCTACATAACTCTACTTGACGTAATTACGTAATACAACGATATACATCCTAATTCAATAATAACTACTACACCATTCAACTTGGTTTCCAGAATTGGGAAGTCGGATCTTTGCAAGTCAACACAATCTCCTTCGTCTTTACTTTGACAAAAATAATTTCTTTCCACTAACAAAGGACACTTTTTGTGAAGAGAAATATGCCAGGCAATTTAGACTCAATCAAACTATATTTTTCTTCTATATCTTTTATCGATTAACTAGAAATGAAAGAAACCGTCTAAGCAAGCTTTGCGATTTATATACGCAAGGGACCAACTTAGAGAGTGATATCTTTTTCTAAGTTAATGTTGATGTTTATAAATAAAAGGAAACATACAGAAGAAGCGATTCGTAAATTTTGCTTTAGTTATCTGTTACGTATTTTCTTTAAAATCATAAAAAAGTTTTTCAATCACAAAATCTTTAAAACCTTCTTGAAAATTTAAAAAATAAAAAAGTTTTTCAATCACAAAATCTTTAAAACCTTCTTGAAAATTTAAAAAATAAATATTTCAAGCATTTTAATTAACAAATCTTGTAACTTTTATCGTTAAGTCTTTAAAAATTTAACTTTAAATTTTAACTCTCGTAAACCTTCCAAATTTGAAGTTTAAGATCTTTAAAACCTCTTATCAAAAATCTTTAAACCTTCCGTTTATAAAAATTTTAAATCTTGAAATTTTGAAATCTTTTAAATATTTAAAATACTTTTAAAGATTTGAAATCTTAAGATAGCGGAAATAAAAAAAAATTTTCCTGTTAAAAGCAGCCAAAAGGAAGTTGAAGATGTGATACACTATAACCTTCTATAAGCTTCATTCAGCGCAATAATACATACATACATACATCATACATACATACATACATACATATATATATACATACAAACGCTTACATATATATATATATAATATATATATATATATATATATATATATATATATATATATTATTATATATATGTATATATATATATATGTTGTAGATATAATATATATATATATATATATATATATTATATATGTGTGTATATATATATATATATATATATATATATATATATATATATGTATAGACGGACTTAGAGAGACATACCTGTGTATGTATACGTGTATATATTGCAACACATATAGTTCTGCATAGCATGTATAATTGCACATATGTGTTGATATATATATATATAAAGTCATTCATACAAACATTTAAAATATATTACATGAATTTATACATGGTATAATATACAGATATATGCATATATGTATGTATTATTTATATCTATATATACCTTTATATATACATACACATATATAAACGCAATATATATGCATATATATGCATACATACATAGACATATATGTGTATATGTATATATATACATATGCATGTATATATATATGTCTATATATATATATATATGTATGTATATATATATATATATATATATATATACGTAAACTGCTTTAGCATTAATGGTTTGTGTCTAAGTTCTACTTCATATAAATATATAAGTGTATGTTTTTTTCTCCCTTTCTTATTTCTAGGTATTTATATGTAAGAGGCTTTTGTTATGTGTGTATGTGAATGTGTGCGAAGGTGTGTGTAAGACGTCTGTGCATAAGTGTATGTCTGGGATGTGTGTGTATGTCTGTGATGTGTGTAAATGTCTGTGACGTGTGTGTATGTCTGTGTGCTAGCTATGCGGAGAAGTGTTGGCAATCCAAAGGGAGATATTTTTCTATTCAAAAATCTTCTCTGCTTGTGCCGCTGCTTCCGTTAAGCACTTTGCCACAGACACACCTATACACGGATTACACACACACACGTACATACACATACACACGCATACACAAACCACAGCGCGCGCATATCCATATATATGTACACATGTATACATTTACATATAAATGTCTATACATATATACATATATATATACACACGTACATACATATACATACATATATATATAAATATATATATATTTGTCTGTATGTATGTATATCTATGTGTCTCTCTCACTCTCTGTCTCTCACTATATATATGCATACGTGTTGGTGTGTGTGTGTGTGTGTGTGTGTGTGTGTATAAATATATATATATATATATGTAGCCATGTATGTATATATGTATGCATGTATGTAAGTACGTTTGCATGTATGTATGTTCGCATGTATGTACGCTTGGTATGAATATACGACTCGCAGAGAATGGCCGACGATCTCAGAGCAGTGTTCAGAGAAGTGTTCAGAAATACCGATTTAAAAAATAAAACATAAAAATGACTACAAAAAGAAAAAAAAAGAAGAAATCAAAAACAAGTAAGTGATAGCGGAAAAGTTGCAATATGTTTTACGGAATGGAAAGTCAGAGACCACAGTAATAGAAGCTCTTCAAAACTACGACATCATATAAAAAATAAAGAAAGGAAAAAAAATGAGATTGAAGATATACGTCTGTGTGTGTGTGTGTCTGTACATCTATACTTACGCATGTACGTAAGTATGTATAATTGGGTGCATGTATACATAGTACGCACACACACACAGATATATATATATATATATATATATATATATATATGTGTGTGTGTGTGTGTGGTGTGTGTGTGTGTGTGTGTGTGTACATTATACATATCTAGAGAAAGTGCAGGAAGAAGAGAAAGAAAGGTATATATATATATATATGTGTGTGTGTGTGTAGAAAAAGTGGATAGATAAATACATAGATAGCTATAGATATATCTAAATATATACATACATCAATTATACATCAATGATATAAATACATATATACAATCCTATATATATATATATGAATATATATATATATATGCATATATATATATGTCCATATATACATATGTATATGTGTATATGCCTGTGTATATATGTGTGTGTGTGTGTGTATATGTAATATATATATATCTATATATTGACGGAGAGAGTGATAGAGAGAAAGTGAGAGAGAGAAAACGGGAGAGAGATGTAAACTTTGAACGCTTTTCCAATATGGTGGTCGTAACAAGAAGATTAGAACATATTAGGTTTCAGTATGTGACTTCATTGACTCACTCACAAATTCTCACTCACGCAGCACATAGTAAGACTGCAGCAGCAACCGCAGCAGCAGCAGTAGCACATCCACCACCACCACCACCATCATCATCATCATCAACAGCACTACCACCACCAACACCAACACCATCACCATTACAGCAGCAGTAACATCAACATCAAAAACCCTTCCTCTCCTAGTACCACCACTAACACCACCAATACCTACAACAACAACAACACAACAATCCCCAACGGCACCGCCTCCTACACCCCTCCTCCATCCTCATCGTCGCCACACATCCCCATCGCCACCACCAGCAAGAATAACAGTGACAATGTCAATATAAGTTAACTTATATTTTTACGTTATTTTTTTATTGTAATGCTTTGGTTTAGTTTTTCTTTTTTCGCTTTGGTTCTTGTGTATTTTCTGTTATTGATCTTGACACAGACACTACTACTACTACTACTACTACTACTACTACTACTACTACCACCGCCGCCGCCGCCGCCGCCGCCACCACCACCACCACCACCACCACCACCACAACCAATACCACCACCAACACCACTGTTCGCATTACAAGGCTTATCTCCGTAGGCTTAAATGTTTATGTATTTGTGTATGCACGTGTGTATGTATACGTGTATGTGTATATGTATGTCTATATGTGTGTATGTATGACTGCATGTATGTATATGTACATGTGCGTATGCTTGTGTGTATCTATGTATATATGTATGTATACACGTATGTATGCTTTTATGTATGTGCATGTACACATGTACTTACATATATATTCGTTCTTGGTTTTATTTTCCGAATTTCTCACCAATGGCTAAAGAACCGGTTTCGAGCCAAGAATCAAGAAAAAACATTGGAATTTAGACATCAAGCAGGACGATCTTGTATGTATGTATGTATGTATGTATGTATGTATGTATGTATGTATGTATGTATGTATGTATGTATGTGTATACATACATGCATATATATAATATATTTATATATATTCATGCACACACGATGTATATCTGCACATATGCACTTAGGTGCAGATATGGCTAACATTGCATATGTGGATATTGCATGTTAAAATTTATGAATGTTTTTCATAGTTTGACAGTGTTCTTTCTTGTTTGTGAATCCCAGCTTCTCAAGATTGGTATTGACGCTTTTAGTCATATAACCAAGTTCTCCAATAGCTTTTGGCAGAAATCTAGAATTTTAGTCCTGATGGTGTAACTGGAGATTTCTTATCAGTTCGGCATAGATGTTTTCTTTTTTACTAACCTTTAACATTATGTTGACGTCAGCTGAGCAACCGATTTCAGGTACCGTGTATAGTTTCTTTTCCATGTCCCATATCATTATATCTAGTATGTTATGTTTGAATTCTTCAAAGCCTGCATCGGCTGCCGCATTTGGTAGCTTATCTGTATCCCTATGCCTGCCCCTGTATTACAAAAGCATACCCTACAAAATGAGCTTATATCCTGGTTGTATGATCAGGAAGGACTACACTTTTAGTCAGCGTTGCCATCACTTTGAAGTCTTCCAAGAATACAGCCATCCATGACCTCTTGTCTGACGACCTATTGCTGCAGAGTTGTGCAACTTAGCTAGGGGTATATCTTAAGTCATCAGCTAGGGAATACTTTCTGAGAAGCTCCTTTCCAACTCTCACGATATCGGTTTCACATGTGCAGACTTGATACGCGGTAGGACTTCGATGTTTCATGGTTAGTAGATGTTGTCAAAGAGATATGATGTGGGTATTTAAATGCTGTTTGTAGCGGTATTAAATCTCTACCACCTTTCTTTCGTGTTTTGAGTAAGGTGGTCAATATAATAACTACATGTTCCTTTTCGCACCATGTAAGAAAAGGAACACGTATATTATATACAACATATCAGTTACATTTTCTGTGTTCTTTTCCCTCACCCCGACAGGCACACACATACACATGTAAGTATGTATGTATGTATGCACGTATGTATGTATGTATGTATGTATGTATGTATGTATGTATGTATGTATGTATGTATGTATGCATGTATGCATGCGCGCGCGCGTGTGTGTGTGTGTATTCTTGGATGGACGCCAGTGAAATGGACAACCTAGAAATGAACAACCTAGTACTCGAATTTCGGACTTTCCAGAAAACGTTTTTCATCGTAAATCTGGTTAGGCTTCGTCAGCTAGGTGCGCCTAAGACAAAATTAAAAATATCCGCTACATCAATCCCTGTAGACTCGGCTGATACACCAAGCCATAAACAGAACCAAGTTTTCTATAAAAATTATATTATTACAATATAATAGTATTGTTTTCCAGCGAAAAAGCAAGCGTCGTACTGTTATCGACTGCTACTTCCAGCAAACATTGGTATCTCGCTGTGCCACTATTTCCAATATATATATATATATATAATTATATATATATATATGTGTGTGTGTGTGTTAAAGGCGGTACTCCAGCATAACCGCAGCCAATGACTGAAACGTGTAAAAGAGTAAAAGAAGAATATATATATATATATATATATATATATATATATATATATAGGGAGAGATGCAGCACGTATTTTCGTCAGTGAACAGGTCGCGGTCTTAAAGCGACGAAAATATTTTGACAAATTAAACTTAAATGTTGAAGTGAATCGAACGGCTTTTGTGTGTTTCTTAAATGGCTTACAAATACCTTCCACGCTGCAATTGTTTTCAGCACACGATCTCCGATCAAATCACTTGCTACGCAAGTACATCTCCGTAATATATAGGGAGAGTTTACGAAAAATTCAAAACACGAAGACAGGTGGTGTACAAAACAAACAGATGTATTAGTATAACGCTCAGGAATAGAAAAAAGTATTTTACGTTTCGAGCCTACGCTATTCTACAGAAAGGGACACAGAAAAAACAAGGAGAGAAAAAATGTGTGTTGTGGCTAACGATCTATCATGGCGACTAGTGCCGGACAGAAAGGTCAAACACGAGATGGAAAGTAGGGGAGATAACAAGGTAAAGATGACCCCCAACACAAAGGTGCGTGTGTGTATAATAGAGTATGTTGCGTGTGAAAGAGGGCTGGTGGTCTGGACGTGTGCGTATATGTATGTGTAGGTGGGAAAATGTGGGGATGGATGTTGTGATGTGATGTGTAATGTTGTATGGTGTATGGTGTGGTGTGGTGTTGTGTGATGTTGTTGGGAGGTGGGGGAGACGAGGGTGCGGAAAGCACGGGTGGGGTGTGGGTTCGGCTGGGGGTTGGGGTTTGTGGGTATAGGTGGGGTATGTGGGGAGGGGTGTGGGATAGGATGGGGGATGGGAAGGTGAAGTAGGGATGTGTAGGGGTGGATGGGTTTATGGGGGAGAGAGGAGGAGAGAAGAGAGAAAGAAAGTAAGAGAGAAGAGAGAAAGAGAGAGTGAAAGAGTAGGCGAGAAGAGAGAAAGAGAATAAGAGAGGAGAGAGAAAGAGAGTAAGAGAGAAGAGAGTAGGAGAGAAGAGAAGAAGAGAATAAGAGGGAAGAGGGAAGGAGGGGAGAGAAAGAGAGTAGGAGAGAGGAGGAGAGGAGAGAGGGGAAGAGGAGAGAAGGAGAGTGGGGGCAGAGAGAAAGAGAGAAGAGAGCAAGAGAGTAAGGGAGAAGAGGGAAAGAGAGTAGGGGTGAAAAGATGTAGGAGTGAAGAGAAGTAGGAGTCGGGGAGGAGATTAGATGAAGAGGGGAGGAGAGTTGAGCCCAAATGGCGTAAAAGAGAGAGATTAATCCCTGTTCACGGCGCAAACGGGAGTCCGGATGGCCTCTGTGCAAGGAAAATCCGAACACAGACAGGTGTTGCAAAGAGTGACCAGTGGAGCGGAAATAGCGTGAGACTGCGGTGTCATTGCCAAGGCGGATGTCTCGGAGGTGTTCCGCGAATCGGTCAGCCAAGCGGCGTCTCGTTTGTTCGATGTACAGGGAATGGCAGAGAGAGCAGGAGATGCAATAGATTATATTGCTAGAGGTGCAGGGGAAGGAGTCGATGATGCGATAGGGTCGATGATAGGTGCCGGTGAGGCGGGTGGTGTTGGAGAGGTATGGGCAAGTGCGGCAGTGTGGGCGGGAGCAGGGGAACGAGCCAGGTTGGGAGGTAGGGTTGGGGAAGAAGCTGTGGACCAAGAGGTCTCGTAGGTTGTGGGCTCGTTTGAAGGAGGGGAGGGGTCGGTTAGGGAAGATGTGTGAAGTGGACCGGAGATGCCGAAAAGCTTGGAGAATGGAGCGTTGGAGAGGTAGGGTGGTGGGGTGGTAGGTGAGGGGAAAAGGTAGGCGGGAGACTGCAGGGCGAGTTCGGGGGGGAGGGAGAGAGCAGATGCACGGTCCACGGAACGTGCTCTGGCAAGGGCGGTGTGGATAGTGGTGAGGGGATATCCACGTAGGATGAAGTGGCGAGCCATGAGTTGAGACTGAGTCTCAAAGTCATGGTTATATGCACACACACACACACACACACACACACACACATATATATTCTTTCAGACATTGGAGTGTGGCCATGCTGGAGCACGGCCTTTAGTCAAACAAATCGACCCCAGCAGTTATTGTTTGAAAGCCTAGAACTTATTCCGAACCGCTAAGTTACAGGGACGTAAACACACTAACATCGGTTGTCAAGCGATGCTGGGAGAACAAACACAGACACAAATACATAGAGATATATATATGACGGGCTTCTTTCAGTTTCCCTCAACCAAATCCACTCACAAGGCTTTAGTCGGCCCATGGCTAAGTTGCCACGCAGTGAGACTGAACCCGGAAGCAAGCTTCTTATTTTTATTTTATTTTTTTTATTGCCCACAAGGGGCTAACACAAGAGGGACAAACAAGGAGACAAAAAACAGAGATCGATCCCAGTGCGTAACTGGTACTTAATTTATCGACCCCGAAAGGATAAAAGGCAAAGTCGACCTCGCCGGAATTTGAACTCGGAACATAGACAGACGAAATGCTGATAAGCATTTCGCCCGTTGTGCTTACATTTCTGCCAGCTCGCCGCCTTCTTACCACACAACTACTCTTGCGACTATATATCTATATCTATATCTATATCTATATATACAATCTTTAGATCAGTCCATATATGTTCAGGGCACATTTGATTTGGCCAAAGGCATTTTTAATGCGGTTTGCTATGCAGAAACATTCTCGTTTTAAGCGAGAGTTGTTAAAAACACAAAAGTCAATCCAGAACACACACGAGAAGGAATGATTGAAGCATTTCAGGCTTAGTCGATCTCTGTTGTACCATGTATAAGGTACCTGGGGAAGTAACTCTAAAGTGACTGGAAGGTTTCGATTCCTTAGAAGAATAAGCAAATAACGCACGACAAACCAATAAATATTTCCAGATTACACATTTCGGTGACTAGGCCGAAACCAACTGTATGTTTGGTGTAAAACAGTGGTGTACATCCATCCATCTTATACATATATATATATATATATATATATATATATATATATATATATATATATATAATATAAATATCTATTATATATATATGTAAATAGAGATCGTATTTTTTGGAAAAACATGAATCCGAAGAAGAAGAAGCAGAGCAGTCTATATTTATTACTGGTGAAGGCCGGTACAGCTGGAAGCCGATTATAGCCGGCTTCCGACTGTACCGGTTTTCAACAGTTATTATATATATATAACTTAGATAACTTAGATATGTTTCGACCAAAGATTGGTGCAGGCCATGTCTAACTTAATAGCACCACCTGATAG
>NW_021833761.1:2500-7500 GCF_006345805.1 Octopus sinensis
GGCGAGGAGATAAAGCAACATTCACAAACTCATGACGATAATTAGAAACGACTTAATGACTGTTTAGCAGTTTTTAAATGTCACACTATTGCTGTTTACAATCATTTAGCGAAATGTTCACCCGAGGTCACCACTGTTTTCTAAACATAAATCTCACGTTTTTGTTATGCTTTTCAGACCACAGAAGTCGTCCTACTTTTTTTTTTTTTAAATGATTATTGTTTGATATCTCATCAAAAAGTAAGAGTCGTCAGAAATATTTTTACTTTAAATTGGCCCTTGTCACAACAGAATTACGTTTGGGGTTGCTACATCTCCTACTTGAACTATATTAAATGAAGTAGCAGTTGAGCATTTTTTATGGCTTAATACGTATAAAGAGTTTGTATGAAAGTTACCCCCTTCCCTGTGCTCTATACACAATCTGTTGACAATTGTTCGCAATGTTCCAGCATTATTTCATATCTTCCAGTCGAAATGAATGTTAACTTATTTAATTTAAATCACTTAATATTCTCAGTTTCCTATCTTTATGGTTTGAAAATTTTTTTTACAACTTTTCCGCTCTACTTTTCTCAGAACATAGAAAATTATTACCATGCCTGCCTTTAGTATGGTTTCATTCAATTTTATTTCAGAGAGCCTTTTCTATTATTTTTTTTTCGCCCAACTATAAAATTTGGAAGTGCTTATTTTTATACAGCATTCTCACGATTACACACTTTCTTTGGGTTATTTCAGAAAAGAAAATCAATTAGAGCCCCACCCAACTAAAATTCATCCCATTCTTTTGACATAACACCGTTAAGGTTTCTCCAAACACGATATCAGCAATTCTTAGAACAGCAATTGTATCATTTTTTATCTGGTGAAAAAAATACTTATTTTCCCCCCTCCAAAGCACTGATAACATAAACGCTTACAAATAAAAATTCACTTGGAAATTCTCACTGAAGTAATGTTTGTCTCCTGACCCATAAAACGTACAGAAACGTTTACACATACGTACATACATGCATACATACATACATACATACATACATACATACATACATACATACATACAAATACATACGTCTATGTGTATACACACACACGTGCACACACACATACGCATGCAAACACACATACGCATGCACACACACACATATATATATATATATACATATATATATATATATATATATATATATATATATATACATATATATATAAATATATATATATATATATACATATATATATATAAATATATATATATATTATATATGTATGTATATATATATATATATATATATATATATATATTATATATATACATATAGTATATATATATATATACATATATGTATATATATAAATATATATATATATATATTATATATATATATATATATATACATATATGTATAATATATATATACATATATGTATATATATAAATATATATATATATATATATATATATATATATATATATATATAGATATATATATATATATATATATATATATATATACGTGTGCGTGTGTGTGTGCATGCATGAGTACACATGCACGAATGTATAGGGAGAGATAGGCATGCAGACAGAATCACTTGAGAGGCACTCGTGAGAATATGCAGTACTTTGCGTCTATTTTCCAAGTTCAAAATCCGTGTGTTTGGACTTTGCCTTTTATAATAAAACAAAATAAAATACCAGTAATGTACCGGAGTCGATATATTTGGCTATACCCCACTCCAAATTAGGCCTCTGGTAGAATTCAATGCAGTTTACGATTAGCAATATCGAATTTACCTCATCAGCCATGGTACTACCTGAGAAACATGCAAGAAGTTAAGAAGGTTTTTCATTTGATCTTCCATAAATATACGTATATTCCCATATACATACTTATTTATATATGTGCGTGTGTGTGTGTGTGTGTGTGTGTTTTAGGGAATTAGTAATAATGGTATACCCCCTCCTACGCGGCGAATGGAATAACCTAGTCACTATAAGTAAAGAGAAATGCATAAGTAGGAGTGGCTGTGTGGTAAGTAGCTTGCTAACCTCACTGACTGAAGAGTGACTTTGCTTACCTTACTACGGTTTGGACGCGTTTTTCTTCTCGGTAAGAGTTTTGCTGTGTTGTTAATATTACTTCGTACTATCTGGATTACTTGTTGAATTTTACTACTGAAAATTTGTTTTTTAACGTTGTTGAACTGTCTTGTTCCCCGGTTTTACCGGAGAATAATTGGATAATTTGTCACTGTTGAACTGTTAGGCATTGTGGCTTTTTTATCTTCGTGACTGCATATAGTCTTGCTAGACTAAGTTTGTGCCCCTCCCTCGAATGGGGGTGGGAATTAAACTTAATTTTTGAACTGCTTTTGAACTGCTTTGGGAGAAAAACTTTTTATTGGTTTTCCAGTTTTGTGGGAAACCAATATTTGTATTTTTTGTGTTGTCTATGACGAATTTCAACAAAATAATGTCTGTTGAGATTATTCACGAAAATAGTGCTCTTGAGGAGAGCAATGTTGATAGTTGTGGTAAAAAATTTTTGGCGGTGGCCGCAGTGGCAACCGAGAACATTAGCATTAATGTTAATCAGCTCGTCAAGCTATTTAAAAGAATGAAAGAGGAGGGTGGTGATATTAAAATATCACCTTCCGCCAGTATCGTGGAGACCGACAAGCGGACCGTAGTGTTTAAAACCTTCTGTCCACAAAGCAGAAGGTTCAAACACTTTGAAAAGAATATTATCGAAAAATGCCTGTCCCTGATTTGCAGGGACATTGTGTACGTCGCCAGGGGACGGGCATACGGCACTGTGGAGGTCCGCTTCTCGGGGGAAGAGGTGGCCCGCGGGCATTCCGTGAATCCCCTAAAAACTAAGGAGGTGGTACTTCTGCCGACCTATATGGGACGTAGGACGTCCCGGGTCAAGATTGCAGAAGCGCCGCCAGAAGTAGATCCTGTAGAGGTAGTGACCGCCCTGTTATATAAGAGGGCGGAGAAAATCAAAATATTACAGGTAACATGCTCTGCCCCTCAAAATTGGCTTGGGCAGAACATTAATGTAATAATCCAAGGAACACAGGAGGACCTGCAGGTCCTTCCTGAGAGGATGCTCGTGGGCGAGAATGTGGCCCTCAGGGTACAGGTCGAAGGCCGAAAACCCACCTGTTACGCCTGCGGCAAAAAGGACCACATTCGTGTGGACTGTCCAGACAATCAAAAGAAACCGCTGACACCAGGCCCCTCAGATAATAAAAAAAATCCCTACCCTTGCAAACTCACCTACCCCTACAAAAACAAAAAGTCCCACTCCTGCTGTTACGGTGTCAACCCCAAAACAAACTGACAAAAAAACCCAGCCCTTGCACACACAAACCCCTACATTATTAAAACTTCCCACCCTCTTAAAAATTGCGGCGCCTACTGAACAAAATATTGCTAACCCAGACGATACCATGGAGGTATCAGAGGAGGGATTTACAACTGTTCGTAAAAGAACTCGAGCATCATCCCCGTCCACATCCCCTACAAAAAATAATAAAAATAATGACACACCAAAGACACCAAACAAAAAAATCCCGCCCAACTGGCCCAGAAAAAGAAGACGAAAAAAAAGAATTCATATTAATTGAGTATGATACACGAAACAAATATATAAATGATATTGTGGTTCCGCATCACACAGCAAGACTGTACGACAAACACAAAGATCTAGACGGAAGATGTGCGTGGATTGCGGATAAAGTGTACAAACAATTAAAAGACAGACACCCAAAGGCCATCCGGCGTATCGCGAACTTGCCGGGTTATCTGAGGAAGGAGGAGAAAGAAGGGGCCCACAAGTGTGTGGTGAGGTCGACCCCAACCTCTCCAACGAAATGTAAGTAGAACTTTTACTTTTTGTAATGGCTTCGCTTAACCTTGGTTGTTTAAATGTGCGTGGTCTGAGTTCGAAGTGGTAGCAGGCTTGTTTCCTCGACGACCTCAGATCACATGATATACATGTGATGGTTGCTACAGAGACCAAACTGAACAGCCTACAAACCTTCTCGCCTCTCCTGAATGGCTACAAGAAAATCATGTCTCCTGCCCAGACCGGAGGGCGAGGGGGTGTAGTGGTACTGATCCGTAAAGACTTGGCTCTGCAGACAAGTACAGTCTATGTGGACCCTGAAGGTGGGCTGGTCGTCCTTGATGTGACATACAGCAGTAAGGCAAGGCCTTCAGGTTGATCGGACTCTATGCACCTTGTGCTAGAGGTTTCCAAACTGAATAAAGCTCTTTTTCTTTGCAGAATTCAAGCCGGTCTCTAGCAAAATGGCTAGGCTCGACAGCTCATGGAGTTCGTGGATATGCGAATTTGTTAGTGTGCATGTATATTATACACACACACACTCTCTCACACACACACATACACACACACGCACACACACACACACACACACACACACACACACACACACACATATATATATATATATATATATATATATAATTTTCCATTCTTTTATATTAATTTTCTTGTAAATAATTTAATTTAATTATTTTCATATTATTATATTACACCTCCACTAAAAATATACCTAGTATTATTTTACACTAATCACACACAATAACTAACCTATTATGCACATCATAAGCAATTTTATAAAAATTTCGTCTGCCATTACGTGCTGAGTTCAAATTCCGCCGAGGTCGACTTTGCCTTTCATCCTTTCGGAGTCGATTAGATAAGTACCAGTTACGCACTGGGTCGATATAATCGACTTAATCCGTTTGTCTGTCCTTGTTTGTCCTCTCTATGTTTAGCCCCTTGTGGGTAATAAAGAAATAGGTATTGCGTCTGCCGCTACGTTCTGAGTTCAAATTCCGCCGAGGTAGACTTTGCCTTTCATCCTTCCGGGGTCGATAAATTAAGTGCCACTTGCGTACTAGGGTCGATCTAATCGACTGGCTCCCTCCCCAAAAGTTTCAGGATTTGTTCCTAGAGTAG
>NW_021833761.1:10000-35000 GCF_006345805.1 Octopus sinensis
TATGCCAGATCGTGGCAGAGGTGAGAGAATATATCAAACATAAAAGAGATGTGATAAACCTATTATAATGGGTAACACTACGTGTAATTTTTATTCTGTGATGCAATCTTTGGATTAACAATGTTTGCGGCTGAAGAGAGCTTTAAACCATCTTTTGTATCAATAATATACCTATGCTGATGTAATAACGGATTGTTTTTAAGGCTTGAAACATGTGTACCGCGATATTCGTTGTGTTCTGTTTTCAATTTATGTTTGATATATATATATATATATTTAAAGACCCCCTTCGGTCATGAATGACCATGGGATTTCACCTAGAATGTTACCCTCCTAGACACAAGTCCGGGCAAGGTTGTTTATGGAAGGCCAGCAGTCGCCCATGCATACCAGCCTCCCCTCTCCACGCCACCAGTGTTATCCAAGGGAAAGACAAAGGTCGATACAGCTTGGCACCAGTGACGTCGCAACTCATTTCTACAGCTGAGTGAACTGGAGCAACGTGAAATAAAGTGCCTTGCTCAAGAACACAACACGCAGCCCGGTCCGGGATTTGAGCTCACAGCCTCACGATCGTAAGCTCGACGCTCTAACCACTGAGCCATGCACCTTCACCATATATATATATATATATGCACTAATTAAACGATGAATGTTACCTATTATTACCCTAATTATATTCACATATTATCCATTACCGACTAAAACAACTTATAACCCACTAACCCAGGCATATACCAATATTAGCCATAAAATAATATTCCGTCTGCTCTGACGATTCTAAAATACAACACATAAAAACCCAACAGTATACATTTTTCTACCCCTCTGAAGAGATTTTACCTAGTATAATGATTTTAATAATTGCTATTTAATAATTGCTATTTAATTATTTCCGGTTTAATTGAAACAGCTGTAAGGGACTATGTTTGACTTTTGCAGATAATAATTTGTTTTATTAAACGCTACATCTCCATTTTCTTATTTTCTTTTGAATGATTATAAACCATGGCTTATTTATAAACTTATTATTTTCAAGAATATTATTATTCAAAAGTATTTGGTACTGAACCAGTAATTTATTGGGTGATACCATCCCTTAATATATTTGCTGTATTTCGGGAAGATCGAATCTCGATTGATACTCTCTCTCTTTTACTTGTTTCAGTCATTTGACTGCGGCCATGCTGGAGCACCGCCTTTAGTCGAGCAACTCGACCCCGGGACTTATTCTTTGTAAGCCCAGTACTTATTCTATCGGTCTCTTTTGCCGAACCGCTAAGTGACGGGGACGTAAACACACCAGCATCGGTTGTCAAGCAATGCTAGGGGGACAAACACAGACACACAAACATACACACACACACACACATATATACACTTGCCCATGGTGCCACACAGTGGGACTGAACCCGGAACCATGTGGTTGGTAAGCAAGCTACTTACCACACGGCCACGTGAATATTTCATCAAAGATAGGGGAAAAAGAGAACATATATGGAGAACTAATGAGCAACCTGCAGCTCTTATATCCAAGCTATAGATTTTCCATGGTTAGGGTTATGGAGTTCTCTGCTAAATTCTCTTTGAGTCTCCTATCCCACCATGCCATAAATAGGTTAGCCACATCGCCAGCGATAATGACACCGATGGCTGCAGCTTCCTTTTGTATATCTTCTTATTGAACTTAAATATGTGGCCCTTGAGTGTGATCTTGGCACTCACGTCCGCCGCATGTGCGACCATCTTTTTAAGCTGATCATCGTTTTTCGGGGTTCGTATAACTCTGGTCCATCCGTTCCATCTCTCTACAGGAGTCTTCTTATCCATAGAAATTATAGTAGGGGTGTCTGCCTCTTACCAATCTAGTGGGGTAGAAACAACTAAATTTATGTTAATCTAAGAAACCATTGTCACATGTTAGTCTTAAGAGGAGGCCCAGTTCTTCTGTGTGAAGACCACGAAACTCCACATCGCTCTCAC
Organism: Octopus sinensis; assembly: GCF_006345805.1. NCBI lineage: Eukaryota > Metazoa > Mollusca > Cephalopoda > Octopoda > Octopodidae > Octopus > Octopus sinensis. The sequence continues at coordinate 11,984 of NW_021833761.1, forward strand.
TGATCACCTCCACACATTTCTTCACAGCAAAATTAACATCAATGGATGGATATGAGGATACTACGTCTATATTTCCTAATATGCATCCCGTCAGGTCATAAGCATGGTTGCAATCATTGATTCTGCTGAGATCCTTTGTGCTGTCACACACATCCGGGGACATTATGATCATAGAGAGGAAGCATGAGATCTGGTAGCTGTTGGCAACATTGGCTCCGCAGACCGGTCTCGCTGGTGGTCCTGTTACTGGGTCAGTAGTTGCCTTATGGTCCTTGAGGAGCCTTTACAGTGCCTTAGGAAAATCTACAAGAACGCAGCCATTGCAACAATACCAAGTTCAATATTCTTATAGCAGACTTGGTAAGAGTGATGAGGAAAGTGTGTCGCATGTGCGATGCAGCACTTCATCCATCGCATGCAGTTTTCTGGCTACAATGAAAGGGACAGGACTAGAGCGTACAAATGAGCCAGGGTTAAGTACAAAGCCATCATAGAAAGTGATGTTAAGGGGATCTGTCCGCTATACAGGAGTAAATCTTGGAACAGCACAGAAAAGACCAGAAAAAAAGATAGATAAGGCTACTCATGGTATGACAACAAATAATACCGGAGTGTCATGTTCGTTGATGCTACCCCTGGCAGCGAACTAGCATCCCTTTTTAGAAAAACATCGGTTAAGGCCAATCTACGGATTAAAGTAGTAGAAAGGCCTGATGTCCCTATAAAATCCCTGATCTCTAGAACCTATGCCTTAGATAGGCTCCCGTGTACAGAGAACAATTGCACTATATGTAGGATGAACCGACATGTTAACTGTAAGGTTAGAAATATAGTGTAGAGCTTACGATGTACTAAAGGGCGGTGTAGAAACATGACAACTACCTACATTCAAGAGACAGCACGCAGCATAGGAGAGCGTATAAGTGAACACTGGAGAGAGTTCAAGGAAGAGAAAGGCTCGTCAGTGCTCTACTAACATGCTCAAGCAAAACATAGAGGCTCAGTCAATAGCATAGAGCTTAAAGTATTATCAATGCATGGAAGTGACACGACACTTAGACAGATCACAGAGGCTAAATACATAGCAACAAATAGGCCGAGCCCCAACAGAGAACACGAATGGAAGAGTAACAACCACCACAACAACACACAACATGACGACTAAAGAATGGAGAGAGAAAAAAAACGGATACAAACAGCTTAATACGCATACAATAGATATATATGCACATACCTATGATAAATACAAAAAAAATTGGAGACATAAAAAGACTGTATACAGGGCAGGGAGGCAAACAGAGGAAGCGAACCCATATACACACACGAACATACGTACGGTAACTTCACAAACGGCCGCAACAATATCAACAACATGACTAACAACAATTACAACAACAACAGTTACCACGATGGCAGCAGTGTGGGCGAACACACAAACACAGTGAGTTACAAGAATGGTACAAAAAGTCGGGTTCAAGGGTAGCAGCAGCGCAACGGGGTAGGTGACGGGGTTGAGCAGGAGGTCATAGTGTTACTAAGAACAATCACACAGACACATTTATACACACACACAAACACAGACACGTACGCATATAGGGATAAACATCATGGAAGAACAGAATGGAATAAGCAAAGCAAAAGTACACACGAAGACGGAAAGTTTTGCTGAGATGTCAAAGATGTGCGACGAAAGATTTCCGGGCAATGGATAGGAGTTAGAATAAGAACAGTAATAAACGTGTTAAGAACGAGTATATAGTGCGTGTGTTTATTTGGTAAAAAAAATACCCTCCCCAAATACAGCAATATTTGCTTCAACGCGATTTCACACCAGCAATCTTGCAACACAAATTCATAAACGTATATACATACATACATACATATATATATATACATACATATATATATACATATATATATATATATATACATATATATATATATATATATATATATATATATATATATATATATATATATATATATATATATATATATATTATATATATATATATACATACATATACGTTTGTGTGTTTCGATAAACTTCAATACATATCGTTGGTACACATCTTAGTTTTACCATACAAATGAATGCTTCATTACAACTTGTGTGTGTGTCCGTACCTATGAGTAATCCGTATGTATATGTGACTGCATATACGAGGTCTCATCAATAAGTATCCAGACTGTTGCCATACTAACAAATCGAAAGTACACAGAGTAAAGCTGCTTGGTAAAAATTGACCTTGAACTTTGCTGTGCATTTGTACTAAGTTTTAACATTCTAGCTCACTTCGTCTGTCTACAGCAGTGCTTGGAAGGAAGATGTATAATGTGTGATCACCGCTGAAAGTAGTTTTGGCACAAACTTGGCAGACACGCATCTCATACCCAAATCTTTAGTGATAATGGACTGAACTGAACCGTAACTAATCTGCACATCCTCTGATAACTCACGGATGGTGATTCGACGATTTCCCCCACAGCTGCACGCATATCAGGTATCGCCAAGCTTTTGACAAAATTTGATGCAGATTCTCTGCTCAACCTTCCTTGTCATGTCCAATGCCATGATCACACGCTACGCTCATAATACTTGTTCGGGAGCTCTTCCCCTAATCTGTTCAGTGCAAATGTGATTCGTTCTTTCTTTACTTTAAAGTAAGCGTAGGCTTTGTAATACGACCCTGCACTCGAAAGCTATCTGGACTGAACTTATAACTCTACCTACATCCGTTTAACATAGATTCTATCCGTGTCATTGTTGATATGAAAGTTGTCAGTAGTTGTCACTATCTTTCTAGTCCTGATGTCCAAGTTGCTTCGAGAGTCCAATCCAGTATCTCTAATTTTGGTTCTAGCTTTGACACTGCGAAATGGTTTTATTGAATGAGACAGCTCTGAATATATCTTTCAAAATCTGCTGAAGTATCGAGGGTACTGAAGATAATGTTGCATTTTATGTAATAAGTTCAAATCAGCATAAAACCTATCGCCAATATATTGATTCATCTAAAAGATAGTCGGCATCGTTAGCAATTACATTTTCTCACCTCGAAATCAGTTTTCTGATTGCTATAGAGGAAAAAATCAGGTTCATTAGAACAGAAAAAAAGTATTTGGAGAGCCTGCATCTGAATGCCTTTCCCCGTTAGTAAAGTGTTCAAGTGATCTCTGAGTATGGGAAAATCTTATGGTGGTAGAAAATATGATGGTGTGAGATCTGGTGAGCAGGGATGGTGAGGTAGAGCTTCCCAGCTAAATTAATTAATATTGTCTTGGGTTATCTTCGCTGGTTATGGCCTTGCATTGCCATATGTTATAATGAGGTGTCCACTTCCCTTCTCTTACACTCTGGCAATTTTCTTGAGATGATCTTGCAGTGTACCAAAATGTATTAAGCCTCCGGTATATGTCCCGGATAGTTTGATACGGATCCTCTTCAATTGCTCTTTTCACTGCGTCATTACTGAAAACAGTTGATCTTCCTGATCAATACCCATCAAGAAATTCAAGTCACCATTTTTGTATTTATTAAACTACTTTTGGCACTTCCGAATGCACACCATCAGTTTATGCATCTCAAATGTCTTCACTTGCACATGTCCTTACGAAATCCGTAAAGCATGCAATACTGAGTACGCAGCTCGCGAAACTCTTTGTATTTCATAAGCTATCAGACAGAGCATATACAGACAGCGTGTGTGTTCTTTCACATTTTGATCATTAATTCTAAGCTAATTTGTTGGTTGAAAGTACACCATTTATTGATCTGTAAACTATTTGTAATATGATGCCATACTATTTGCTTGAAAATACGATATTACTTTTCCGTAACGCAAATATTTTCTTTTGCCACTCTAACGTTAATCATTGTAGCGACATAGGCAATATTATCATCAATTTCGAGGTATTTGTGGCATTCATCATTTCAGAGAAAGGAGATGGACAGGCTAGTGGTCGACAATCTTTCATTATTTTGCTACCGAAAATTTATCTTGGTGAAACCCCATTCGTATGTTCCGTGAGGATATCGTACAAGTTCTAACAGCGACTTGGTGTTGAGGATATTACTCAAATAAACTTTAAATCATCAAGAAAAATAGTGAGACGCTTTATTTTTTTCTCTTCACTGTTGATCCTCTTATGTAATCTTTTTACTTCCTTAACAAGGCTGACAAAGTGTTCACTGCTAGAACGAAAAGCATTATAGATAAGCTGACACCCTGAAACATTCTTGATGATAGCCTAATTCTCCTAATGATTATTAGTAATAGTTTCAGTTCTGTTTTCCCTGTGGATCATGTTGTCTTTTAATTACACCAGCTATTCTAGTTGGAATGTTAAGCAAGTGTAGTGAATCAAGTATCCATGAATGAGAAATAGAGTTGAATGCTTCTTATAGTCAAGCCATGCAGTCAACAAACCTCGGTGCTGTTTTGGTTCCTTAAGGACATCTTTGTTGATGAATTACTATTCGGCACTTCTCCAGATTCCTTTCTTTCCTCCGGCTTGCTCATAAGTCATCCGATTGTGCGTTTTGCAATCATTTTGAAGGAAAATTCAAGCAGCTTGTATATAGCTTATGTACAACATTTAAGCATTCTCCAGACTTGATGCTATTAGCTACATGCTTCTCCCAGTTTTTAGCTACGAGCAATGTACTTGCAAATATCGACCAGACTGACACATCAAGTTCTTGTTCATTTGAACAGGTTGACGAGTGCTCTCATGTAGTGTGAGCTTTCTATACCATTAACCGGCTATTAGGTCCTTCCAAGTTTTCAAGTATTTGGCACAACTGTCAAGAGAGTTCCACTGGTGATATATGTTTTAGGAGAAATGTTTACACAATACTCACAATGTAGCGCATCTAAACATTGTATCACAGTTATGTTGTTTGTTTAAATACTAGATCCTTTCTAAAAGTTAATTTAGATCATGCATAGGGGGAACTTTTCCTACATTGATGGTATGGTCTTTCATGTTGCGATATGCTGCTTGTAGATATAATTTCTTATGATATCGAAGGTTTTCACTTTCGACTGTCAGTTCACGTTTAAGGGCAATTAGCTTACCTGTTAGTGTCTCGTGACAGCCGTCCTTGAGGACCTTAGATAATCTATAATGAAATACCTTTGCACTTAATGGTAGTATTTAATTATCCAGTATTTTTCCTGAGTCTCTTACTGTTACGATAGATTGCAATAATTCCCATCTGCTGGTGAATGGTAATTGCCACACAGTACAGAAAGACATTCAATGTCTAAAAGTTGGGAGCTTTAATCAGTGTTAGATGTTCCTTAGCAATTTGATGGATCACGGATAACACCAAGATGATAGCGTTCCTATCGATACGTGTCATAAGCGTTCTTTCATGTAGTTGTTTGTAAATGGTGCAATTTTGTTTGAATTTTGCACTTAGCTGCATTTCGAGTTGCTCATAATCTTCCATAATTTTTGTTTGTTCGTTATCAGCAGCCACCTGTTCGTGTAGTGGCTCGTTCAAATTTTTGTTTAATGTGCGATTTTGACAGACAATAAGAAGCGCTGCACATATTTTGTCATTTACCGCATTTATTCGAGAACTCAATGGAAAAAGTGATCATTAAAGGATGTTGATAAAAAAAAACTAGGATAAAGTGATACAAATATACCCAAATTTTCATTATGGATTTTAAAAAATATAGTGCCTGATGTTTTACTTATAGAATATTCTATAAAAATTCTGATTTTCATTGAAGTCCCGAGTTTCCTTCTAATAAACAGCATGGTAGCTTTTTTTAATTCCTTAACAATCATAACGAATGCAGTTAGATTTAGGATTTATTTTAGAAGCTCGATAAATATTGAACAAATTTACGAAGTTTAAAAAATATACAGTTTAGAAGCATATCCAACCTGGCTTTAAATAAAGAAGACTTTAGTTTATTTTTTATTCCAGGAAGGAAAACAAACTAACATTTACTAAAATATGAAACTGAAAGGAAGTTTGACTTAAATTATTGTATGCTTAGTGAATGACTATTTTTCTACTAAATAATCTGAAAGATATTTTGTATAACAATCTTGAAGTAGAAGGAATTAATAATAATCCACTCCAATGAAGAGTATGAAAACATTTCAAGTATAAACTTATATACATTCTGCTATAAGTATTATACACTTTTTTAAGTTCATTCCATTAAAATCGACTTAACCTCGCGACTTCCTATGATTGACAAATTTCTGTTTACATGCGACATATCTTCGGAATAAATTTTATAATATCCGTAGCTATTTTCGTTTAATACTTAATAAGTTGGCGATTCTACAGTTGTAGAAGTTGACAAGTGTAAAGTTGTGTGAGAATATTTACCAACGAAGAGTAAGTGCAAACATGATTTCTGTACTTATGTCCCGGGGCAAAAGTTATAAGTATCAACAGCACATTAAGGACAGACCTATCCTCAGCATAAAGCAAAGCAATATTGCAATCAAGTTATCGATAGCTTTCTAGACATGCTTTCCTACACATGTTGCATTTTCCAACCTCTGGAGAGATTCTTTGTCTTCTAAATATACAGACAAGTTCAACCAATCAAAGTTTTACAGATTATTATCTATATATATAAAACTGTATGGTATGTGTATTCATCATGCAAAATCTTCCCTTAAGTCACATTCCTTTCATCCCTATTCTGTCTCCCAACAACCCAGTCTTTTCCCTTCTCATGCATATACATGTGTGCATCTGTGTCTGTTTCTGTGTGTCTGCGCGTGTTTGTTTGTATATCGTCTGTCAGTGATATTTGCCTCTCGCATAGTCGTTTAAGCACTAAACGTATGTACAGCACTAGTAATGGTGTTGGGTTAAGTGCCGGCACCACTCGGAAATAATGATCGCCGTTGCTTGGCCTTCTACGCATTTCTGCAACGGCACTTGCCCCAACATCATCACTAGCACAGTTATACATTACTACAGATTACACTCAACTAGACGCAGACTATTGTCTCTTCCGAGGTCGTCATACTTAAGGAACTTAAAACAGAAGTAAATTACTTAAAACGAACTAAAAGGGCTTGTAACTTTTCCAGCACAACATCACGCCCTCAGAACTCACTTTTCCTTAGGGAGAGAAAGGTTCATAAATGCAACATGAGGAGGAACTTTAAAAACAATATATGAGTCCTACTGTCAATGGGTTCATGACTTGAATTAACCATCACCGACATACTCCTCCGAATCCCTTAAAAGAGAAACGCCACTTTACTGTCCGGCTGCTGTAGAACTCTCAAGAAGACCATAACCTAGTGTTATTTAAGATAGATTATAATTATCAAATTCCTACTATATCATGGAAACCTCAAACCCTGCAATTTTACGTACAGTTGAAAGCATCCCTATCCTATTCGCCCGTGAACCAGTACTCAGAAAAATAATCTGAACTCATTCGAACCTCATCCACATACTCATACACACACCACAACGCACACTCTATCATCGTTCACTAAAACACACAACGGATGCACATCATCCTGTCTGTAGTTATCTTAAAGCTTCCTGCAAACACAGAAAAACGTACTTACCGATCCACATGATCTACTGGCCCCGCAATAACATGCATACATACATACATACATACATACATACATACATACATACATACATACATACATACATATATGTGTGTGTGCGTGCGCGCGTGTGTGGAAGTAAATAACTATATAAATTGAAAATAATAATAATAATAATAATAATAATAATAATAATAATAATAATAATAATAATAATAATAATAATAACAAGTAGGTGTAAACACATGAACAAAATAAAAATAAACAAAAACAAATTACACGAACGTATATAAACAGAAGATACAAATATTACAGGCACTCCCCACCCACACACACACTAACATAGACACACACAGAGGTATACGCATGCGCAAATGAAGACACATACAATAGGAATACAAAATACGAAATGGGTGATCGTTAGTAAGGAGAGACACACAAATAAGAAAGAAGAAAGTAAAGGACCACTGATGAGGTCACAGGAGTGTGACGAAAGAACTCTGGCCGAAATGATATTAAGATTAAAGTAAAAAATAAATAACGCTGAAGCAAAGTAACGTCAAATATATAGTGCGCGTGTTTTTATTGGCTAAACTGGCAAAATGACCATTCCTAAATACAACAATATATATATACATACATATATATATATATATGTATGTTATATATAAGGAGGACTGCAAGATGACACATTCTAAGGTATGTTTTGAGAGGAAAGTATATATTAAGTTGTGCATAAGGGGCATAGATAGAATGAAATATCTCTAGGAAATGGAAATTAGGTAGAATTATGTTCACTTAAAACATTACAATCCGGCACGCTTTGAACATGATCGAGATACAAGTACAACTAGTCACTCTTAAATCATGGTCGAAAAAGTGTGCAAGGATCTTTCGTTAGTATGTTCCCTTGAAGTATTGAGTTTACTTGGGAAGATAATTAGCCAGTGTTTCCCACACTTTTTTCCCAATTGTCACCTTAAATACTAAAATGCTTAACGCTGCCCCTCCCTAGTTTTAGACTTATAAAGGTACAATTTTATTAATGTGACTAAAAAGGAATAATTATGAGAGCACATATTATTAATTAATATGATTAAAATAAGAATAATTAAAATAGCACAGATCATTTATTAATGCGATCCCTGTGGCTGATGATCTGCAGCAAGTTTTGCAATATTTGTTTCCAAATTTGATAAAAGAAGTCGTAAATCATCGCGCTTGACTACTTCCATTCGGCTTCTATTTTTGCTCAAAATTTGATTTACATCGCTAATACCTTTTTCAACTCAGATAGGAGAATGGAAAAGCAATAAAAAGTATTTTGGCTTCCTTCCACAATATCGAATACTTCAAACTACATTGCAGCCACATTTCACACAAATTTTGATTTTCAAAAATCAACTTTTCTTTTTCATCTTTTTGTAAATCAATGATTGTTTCATGTAATTCAATTTTTTGTTTTATTTTCCATAAAATCAAGGTTTGTTTACCCAGTCAGAAATCTCCTGTTTAATCAAATCATTAAATTTTGTCTCAAAATTATCTTTCAATTATTGTAGATGTTCAAAATCGGTCTTCAGATATCTTTTGTAAATACTTTTGTGAAGCTTTCGTCTGCTAAGGTTTCACGCATACAATTAATTTTTAAGTTGATGACTGCATTTTTTGCGTATATTATATCGAATTTGGTTCCTTGCCATAAATATAAACCCAGTCTCATCTCCACGAATAAAGCCAATACCATTTGCTAGTTGGTCATCAAGATGTATGTATAAGTAAAATTAATAGCAGGCTTCTTTTGACAGTCATAGAAGTTTAGTATTGAGAATTAGTATTTTAAAATTTTCTCTGCACAGTCTAATGTTTAAGGGACCGAATTTTGATTTGTTAACAACTAATATTAGTAAAGCTAAACTTAGAGGCAGTTGCTCACTAAGGTTGACGAATTACACAGTGAGCTGGGAATGGAGTTGTGAATACTTTAGACATATTTAGATGTCTTTCAAATGTCACCTTCATCATGTGTAACTATGATACGTATATCATATGAATTCTTTTCTAGGTGCTCTGCCAAAAGTGCTCTTTTCGACACGATGGTTTTAAAGAAAGACACACAAGCCACTTATCAGTTGAAGTTAGATTGGCAAATTCAAACTGCTGGTTGTTTACATTGCTGAACTTTGACTTATATTTCACTGGGGAAGGAAGAGTTTTTTTTAGTTTTTGTTCGTTGGATGCATTTTTTCTTTATTTTTTCCATTGATAGAAATACTTGAACAACTGTCGTCAATTTTCTGCGTAAGAAATATCGAAAGTTTAATAGCAAAAGTTTTTTGAGCCACGAATATCACAAAAACGAAATAGTTAATTACTAAAACTTTAAAATTTTCATGAAATAAGTTCAACTAAAAAAACAAAATTCGTAGTTTTAACTATTTGTACAAAACATGAATAAATACAAAGTTTAAAATAATTTCTTTGCTAAAAATAAAAATAAAAATATTTTTTCATTGGTGAAGAATATTTATGCCCACGCTCATCCATAGCAACATTCGCCAACGGTAAAAATCATCGAAAAAGCACGCAGATCCTCCGCTTAAAAGAAACTACACTTTTTTTACGTTCTAGTCAAAACAAGAAAATAACTGAGATTCAGATATTTTTTAAATTTCGTATTTTAAAAACATGATGTCGAAGATGTTTTTTAAGAACAAACAAAAGAAGAATACATTGCTAGACGTAAAGAATGTGTGAGGATACATTACTACAGAAAGAGTTAAAAACCTACTCCAACACGTTTTAATCGGTGAAAGAGAACTCGTATTTTAAGTACGTTCAAAATGAAGATATTTTCTCGAAAATTTTAGCCGTAGTACTATGTTCTTCAAAACCTGCTTCAGAATAAACTTTACTTATTGTGAAAAAATTGTGTTCCTTGACAGAGTGATTAAGGAGTGGGCACACGAAATGGATGAACGACAGTGGTTGCTGACATCAGAAATTCGAACTTTAAATGCTTAATTCCACGAGTGGATTTTTCTAAAAATTACTTGGTTCAAGACGCATGGTGGTTTACTCACTGGTGACTGACTGAGTTATCGTCTAAGAACTGAGATTTTGAGATTTTAGAACAGAAGAATATGCGGACAAAATTTGGTGGTTCCTTGAATGATCAGTCAACCGGTAATGATCTGTCAACTGGTAGAGATCAAAACCTTGCTAGATTACAATTTATTTTAGTACATACCTATTAAATCGAATCGCGAAATTCCCTAATTGAAATTAAAGGCATCGAGAAAAACTTAATTCTTGTGTGAAAATATTTTCCTACGCTGACGCGCCAAGACACTTTAATTGTAAAACATACACCACCACGCTGAGAAGCATGTCAGAGATATGCCAAAAGTACTCATATTTTAATGCATGGAATGTACACTGGTATTATTATCACTTGGGGCATCCGTGTATTTTTAAACCAAATATTTTTAAAGTAAAAAAAATTTAACCAAATCAAATTTGGCAGTATAGTGTGTTTCGCCTTTATCGTTACTTTACTGATGATGATATACACATTTATTCACCGCCATCGCCACTGCCTATAATATAATTTTGCTCACTGCCTTCCTCATAACACCAAATGTGAAATCCCAAGGGATGGTGGTGGCTCCGTTAGGAAATACTACTCTAAGAGGTCGTTCGACAAGCTAGTTATAGTAACTAAGTCACATCCCAATTACTTAAAAACGGAAAGATGCATTGGATAAATCTATAACTGGTTGTGTTATGAACGAAAATTTGACACGATGGTCATGGATAGAACACATTTGATCTTCATCGTGCTTGATTTGGAGCTAACAACAATTGAGTTGATTTTTTTTCATTTCTAGATATTTTCATTTAGCGATGTTTACGCAAATCTAGATTGAACACTAAAATGAATTATAATTAAACAGAATATTGAAAGTGGGTAGCAGACAGCATTTTGATTCAAAATATGTAATTTATTGTTTTCATACTTAACATTTGCTACCAAATATCTTGAATATTTTCTATCAACAGAAGTACAATAGCAGAGAAATAGAAGTGAATCATAAGCAGAATGTAATAAAATTCAAAGGGCCTATAGAATATCATAGAATGAAACATAATCACCTTATCGAGGCTGCAGTTAACACTACCCAATTCCTCATGGACCCAACAAGTAAAGAAAAAATAAATTAAGGGATGAAATGTGTCCTAAGTTTTATCTCAATTTCATGGAGTAGCTTTTGTTTTGACTTTCTTTATTCTGAGAATTTATATATTTAAAGCGTTTGTGTTTAGGTTTTCTTCTTGTTGTTGTTTGTATTTTTTTACCCTTGTTTGATTTGTTTTTTGTTTGTTTTTTTCTTCCTTATCTAATATCATGTGGTGCTTTCAGAGCGAATGAAATTCTACTTTTCCTGAATATCAAAAATAACGGATGCATTTATCTATGCAGTAACCACTAGAGTGAAACATTGTTATATGTGTCACGTTTAACCATTTCTGTTGTATTATTTTTTTTTTATATTTTTCTTTTGCATAATAATATAATGTATATCTTTGCTACTCCGATTTTCTGCCCCAGTGAGGAAAGCTGTTTCCTCTCAAGGGAATTCGTATTCTTTTATAATATAAGGTTTTTTACGTCTACCCTTAAAGTAAACATAAACTGGTGTTTAGATAGATTACAAATTTGTGTTGTTCCTCCTAACGCCAAACGTTGTTAAATCGTGCTTATAAAGAGTGAAATTGTATATGATAAATCAGATGTGTAGCCTCATAGGGAAGTATATAAGTATATATCTTTTGTTGCGTATGCTTAAATATATAGATAGTTTCCACTTTATAATATCATACATGAAATTGTGAGAACATGCAATATACTGCTGCACGCAACTGATAAATAGATTTAATATACTGATTAAGAGCGACACTGAATAGTTGATTTAAATAAGCGCTTTTTATAGAGAAATGATCTGAGCATATGTTCAGTAGTATTAAAGAATTTTGAAGAATCTGAGGCTCCCTTAATAGGATTAACAAATGGCTATGCAACCTCACAGGGAAAATATGAAAGTTTAACAACTGGAACGACCGAAGAACAATACACGGTCAACAACCCAATATCAACGTATAAGATTGTCGAGACGTCATTAGCGAGAGTGATGAATAGAACGTATTTCAAATAAAGACGTAATTCTAAATACTAACATAAAACAAAAGATCGAAAAATTGAATGTCTCTTTAGTAAACTGTGTTTATATTCGACAAAAGAAAAATTATAAGTAGGGAATTTTTAAAGAAATTTTAGCCATTCTGCAAAGAGATGAATTGGTGAGAGGTTAATGGCTTCAGCACAAATTCGATTTCCAGCAAAATCCTTTTTTTTTTTGTCTAATACCAATGTGTTTTAGATGGACATAAACGATAGACAAGGATATACAGTAACAATAGATAAACGATGTGAACTGGAGGCAAGTCTCGCCCGCAAACTATTTTCTATTTCCATTTCTAAGGAACGCTTATTTTTTCTTTTCTCCATACAACACAAATATTGTACCTATGTAAGATAAATTCTATCTTCTGACACACATTTATCACCATTCTGGGTTCAAATTCTATTAAGATCAACTTACAGGAGCCACCAAAATATAACCAATAGAACGCACGGATTGTGCGCAGAACTTGATATATAATTCACTACGATAGTCTGAAGTTATGTAAGGAAAAAAATGTTTGCTTCAATCAGGGCTTATTTTTGTGCTTTGTTCTTTGTATTAGATTTTATTTACAAGTTGACACTTGAATATCTTTTGTTTTTATTGTCTTTAACACTTCAGACTGAAGCGAAGATCTGCCAACGTATTTATCATTTTCTACTACACTTAAAATAATCTTATTCCTTTTACTTAATCCTTTTATATTGCCATACAAGTGGTTCTGAGTATTTCTCATAAAACATTGGTCAAAATAAAAGTAGTTACTGGCCCACAAACCTCATTTTAACTGCTGTCTGCCAAGGAATAACTGTTTTTTGAAAAATACTGAGATATACTAAAAACATTCGACGAATATACATTACTGGTATTTATTTTACTCAAAATATATTGCATTGCAATATGCACATGCATAGGTGCATATATGCGTGTGTGAATGTGTATGTGGTTTACTTACTTCATCTTCATACACCCTCTCTTTTTCTCCCACATTCTCCCTCACTCCTTTTCACTGGCGTTCATTCCTCTCGTGCCACCCACCCCTGTACATATTTCCTGTTAGCTTTTGGACTTGCGAGATCGTGGCCAATGTAAGCGTACCCCTACTCCCAATATTTCTCCCTGTCGGAGTTGTTTACCCAGACAAAAATCTCTCTATATTTTCATCCACGTTATATGTCTTGTTTGTAGCAGTCGTAAGTCACATTCTTCGTTTATACTCCGCATCTATCTGTTACTCTGTGTGTGCGTGGAGGGGGTGATTTTGTTTTGGGTTTACTTTACTTTTTGGAACAATCTTTCGTCTACGCCTTTGTTTTTAGCCGTAACCTTTGTCTTCGTTTTGTCTTGTATGACCTACTACCGTTTTCCACACAAAGTTAGCGACTCCTCCTCCCCCCGCCGAACTTCGAAATCGTAATGACTCTGGATAAACAGTTGGTAGATGAAATCGATTTACCCCGTGTGTGTGTGTGTGAGCGCTAAATTACAGTAAATATTCCACATTTCTTTACCTGATATTTTTGAAGCTCATTGAAGCACAACATGTCCAAACATTCAGTGTCCTAGAATCCCGTAGCCCAAGGAGTCTAATATGTTATGAACAGCGACCAGCATATTCTGCGTTCGAACCAGCCTGAGCGTATTAATCAGCTAATAATCGATTCTTCACATTTATTCAACTGCCAAATTCTCGTATACATAAAGATAGCAAGAAGAACTTCTTGAGTCGTGCACTGTTTAACCTTACATACACGCATATATATATATATATATATATATATATATGTAATAAATAAAATATATGCATACATACAAACATATATGTACGTACCGTCGAATTTTATCCTCCCAGTATTGTTTTATTATATATATATATATATATTAGAAGAAATGAGGTACTCAGAAGATCGGATGGTTTATATTTACAGATATTTATTTGTATATTACATTTTTTATATATATATCACCGATCACGGTGATATCACCGTGACCGACCAGGCTATCAGATGTTGCTACACATCGCTGGTCACAATGCGCTTCGCATTGTTTTAGCCTTCAAATGACGCCACCCTGCTGGCTAAGCGAGCAGGCCAACAGAAGAAAGAGTGAGAGAAAGTTGTGGCGAAAGAGTACAGCAAGGATCGCCACCACCCCTGCCGGAGCCCCGTGGGCTTTAGGTGTTTTCGCTCATAAACACTCACAACGCCCGGTATGGGAATCGAAACCGCGATCCTACGACCGCGAGTCCGCTGCCCTAACCACTGGGCCATTGCGCCTCTACATATATATATATGCGTGTAGATTCCAAGGAATCTAATGCGCTTGGCTTAGATTTTCCTTGGACCTGGCCAGATTGGAGCAATCTCAAGATTAACCAGCCGAAATTGCGAGGATGATTCGGTTCTTGACTGAAGATTGAAGGCTTCGAATGTCCCGTCCGTGATTTTTGTATCGTCTTCTGGGTGTTTTGCGTTCTTGTCCCGGTTTGTGTTTTTTTTTTTGCATATACATATATATATAGCATGATTCGGTTCTTGACTGAAGATTGAAGGCTTCGAATGTCCCGTCCGTGTTTTTTGTATCGTCTTCTAAGTGTTTTGCGTTCTTATCCCGTTTGTGTTTTTTTGCATATACATATATGTATATATATATATATATATATATATATATATATATATATATATATGCATATATATATATATATATATATACAGAGAGAGAGAGAGAGAGAGAGAGAGAGAGATACGCATATGTATATTTGCATATACATAAATTGTAATATATATATATATATATATATATATATATGTATGTGTGTGTGTGTGTGTGTGTGTGTATGCATATATATAGATAGATAGACAGACAGATGCCTCCAAACATTAGTTATGCAAATACACATTGTGTGTGAATGTATAATACTTTCTTCTTAATTTTAAAAACAGCTACGGCCTTTTTGGTTCAATTCCATTTGATGTATTATTTTTATTTAAAACAATTTTGATTTTTTTTTATTATTTTAAGTAGGCAATTCTCAGTTTTATTTTATATCTTTTGCGTTTTCATTTTGTTTGTTATATGCAAAATGTAAAGACCTCCTAATGGAAAACTCTATCATTTTTCATTTGTTGAAATATTTTCTACATATCAAATAGCATTAAAATCTTTTATGTTTATTTCCTTCTTGAAATGTAAACGATTCTTTACAGAAATCTCCGTTTTAGCTGGGGTTTTTTTTTTCATTGCAGAATATTTCTTTTATTTTTTTAAATCCCCTTATCTTGCGATTATTTTCTTTATTTCTTTTCTTTATTTCTGTGTATTTCTCCTTCTCTCACACATTCCTAACATATATTACTTTAATTGGTATACATACACGCTTTTCCCAGAAAAATGGCATGACATTATATGGAGACTACTTTTCAAACGTCCTTTAGCAAGCTTTTCCCTCCCAATAGTTTAATTCCAGGAACCAGAAAACAACCGTTTTCACCTTTGTTTTTCGAAGAGCGCTAACAGAACAGAGACAGTATAATTGTCTAGGGTGTTGATATTTTCAAGCGGTCTATTCTTTTATACTATAGGGGTAGAATATCTAAATATTTGGAAAAAAAACGGGCTATGCATTGTAAAGTGGATATAGATATTCCACTTATTCGAGTCCGTGTTTCTCCGTCAATACTCAAATGATTCCAGTCAGAGAATTTCCAAATCTCGAACGCATGGAGAATATGAGCGCCATGTATTCTATTTTGAAAATGAATAGCCTAACTTATGACCTTGATGAATATCAAAATTTGATCAAGTCTCTAAAATGAGTCCAACACTGTCTATTTAAAGAAAAATGAAATCTATGCTTGAGAGACATCATATATTAATTGAACATCAATAGTTTTATGCTTAGGAGAAACAAACACACATTATTGGACAATGTTTCAACTTCTTAAATATCAAAGGAAAGTAATAAGTTGAAACACAAATATTCCAATGTCGAAAATATACAAACTCATAATAGTCCTTTCTACTATACGTGCAAGGCCTTAAATTTTGTGGAAGGGGCCAGTAGAGTACATCGTCGTCTCCAATGCTTAAATTGCTACTTATTTTATCTAGTACTCATTTTATCGACTCTGCAGGAATGAAAGGTAAAGTTGACCTCGGTAGAATTTGAACTCAGAACATAAGCAGTCGGAAGCAATGCTGCTACGCATTTTGTTCGGTGTTTGTCTGCTTCTCGCCCATTTGCATACATACTCATAATGTTGATATTAAATAAAATGAATGCTACAGAACAATAAATAAACTTTCGACAGGTTTTGATCAAGCAACAGTTTCAATTTCTAGTTGAAATCATTTCACTTGAAAGAAAACTCTAATGTCACACTTTCCATTTATCTTTCTAAAACTATTGGACAGTAGGCGCATGGAAATGATATAATGTTGGTATTCTATTTCGAATCAAACGTTTAGAGTAATTACGATATACAAGCGTAAGCATTCGAATTTGCTTTAAAAAGCAAGTAGCTTGTTTGGGCAAATAATGAAATGAAAATAAATGTTGCAAAGAATTCCCTCAAATTCATTAAATATGTTTTGTTGGTATTACTGCAGACGTCAATTGTTTTCCTATTTCTCAATATACTACATGGTTCATTCAATGTTTTATAGACATTATGCATACCTTTTATTCATCTCTATTTCAAATATTTGTATCTGAATGGAGGCATGTTGATTCGGAGTGTAATAAAAGAATGGATTTAATCAGTTTTCATGTTTAAGTTAACCTCTAAACTGATGGCTTCGTATGCGTACTCTGAGATAACCCCAATATTGATGAAAACTGCTGATGTTTTATGATATGGGAAGAAATGGAAATCTGAGCATTGTTTATGGATCGATTTCTAGTTCTCATTTCTTTTGACCTACAAATAATATTGATTTTTGTGAGAAAAGCAGGGATAGACCAGTACTGATTGAATGAGTCTGAAGTGGTTACAGCAATATTATAAATCTCCCAGATGGAAATAGAATTATGGTTCATTTTGCTAACACACTTGCAATTCTGAGCTTTCCAAATTCAATAAATATATTAAAATGACATAACTCCATTTATCACAGGGGCATGTGGGGTTAGGATGGAAGAGAAAATGGAAGGTTGTATAGAAATAACACCGTATGAGTGCCTAAATACTCAAGTGGTTTCTAATGTTTTTCCTTGTCAATATAACTGGAAATGACGCTCTCTGAAGTCTATCAACTAAATTTGAAGTTGTAAGTTGATATCTAGACAGGAAAGCAATGTACTAACAATTCTGTACACAGATTAAAAAATATCTCGAAACGAAGCATAGATAATTCCAGTAAAAGCAGCCGATAACAGAAACTTTCTTTTCGTATCTCACTTGGCCAGACATAAATTCCAATGAAATTTCGAGGCAAACTTACTTGTTTCAATAAGTAATGCCTTAACTGTCAACGAACTCTGAACTCACAATAAAAGTGAAATTCTTACCATAAACAAAATATCCAAAAGTTATAAATGGTTAACAATTGATAGAAAGAATAAAATAAGACTAGTGCTATATATCACAGATAAATTTGCCGCTCCCCCATGTAAAATGCTTAGTTTCAAAGTGTTATTAAATCAAATAATGAGATTTAGATTGTATTTACTTTGCGCTTCTTTCCAGGAATGAGACAGACATTAGTCAGTAGTGTGTCATAATATACATCTTGCATTGTAAATTAAAGAGAAATATTCATGAGTTTCATTATTTCTGTAGTCACTAGCATTAAAGGCATGAGATAAATGCCAGTATATTATGGATATTTTGTGAAGTTTCGAGAATTGAAAGTTGAAAAATACAGAACAGTGAAGTAAAATTTGTGATACCGTAAAGTGTCTAATACATTTTGTTCTACTGATTTCACTATTCATAATGATTTCAGGCATAGACACAAGATCGCATTTTTGAGGGGTGAATATAGTCACCTTAAATCAATTTAATACATTTTGTCGACCCACTGACGATGAAAGAAAATGTCGATTTCGTCAAAATTCGAACCAAGAATGAATCTAAAAAGACGTAATTGAATACTACAAAGAGTTTAATGTTTTGTTCAGCCACTCTAAAATGCCGCTAATGAACGGACTTTCTTTCACCCCTAATAAGTGTTCTTAACATGGGCACGTGGCTTCAAGATTTGAAAAGAATTTAATCAAGTACATAGATACCAGCACTTAACTGGAACTTCATTTACTAACCCTGCGAGATTAAAAGGCAAAGCTCGCCTCAGCTATATTTAAACTAAGAACGTAAAACGCCGCAACAGGTAGCAAAAGATATTTTGAGAGACTCCCTAGTAATTCTTCTATTCAGCCTTACATCATGATGTTGTAATATACTCATATAGACTTTGAAGTTTTTTTTTTCCTTTTTCGGACCGAGACGGCCATACCTATGAACAAAAGTGTTCAAGTCGTGACCAGCTCGTTTTTTCTTACTTTCTTTTCTAATGCATCCTATTTTAAAACTGTCGCATGTGATATGAGGGAGGTTTGCTTCTATTTCTGGAAGAGCGAAGAATCACATATTGCCTCTTTCAAGTTTTATTGAAAGATGGAACAGAAGTGTAAAAGAAATCGGCTTAATTGTTTAGTTCGTTTTTGCCAAAATATAAGCCAGAAAATGATAAACTGGCAGCCTTAAAACATCATAATTTTGTGGTCGAATCTTACACAAAGATGTTGGCTTCTTGAGCTCAGTTCTCATGGAGAGCTTCAATTATTTGAATCTATGAGAAGCAATTAATGAAAACGGTTTATAAAATGTTTAACTCATTCCTTCGTATTTATTTTATTTTATTATATTTATCAAATTAAATAAATTACTTGAATTGGTAGGATCACAACTCCCGCACAATTTTGTAACGTTTAGTCAGAAGACAAAGGGCAACACCCGCCATACTTTTATAAGGTCGCTGGTTAGATAACTTCGCTAAAGATAGCCAAGGATGAAATGATGAAATAGCAGGAACAATCCCTCAATCGGGAAGCCAAACAGTTTCTGCCACTCAATTTCGTTCTCAATGCTTTCGTTGACTCGACGCCATAGCAGACAACACTTGTACATTGTCCAATACTGTGCGATCAAACCTGAAACTATATACTCCTCGAGCAAAATTCTTAATCGCACAACTATGCTTTAGTCCTGATGTTTACTAACATTAATTACCATAGCAATACTCCTACAAGGCGAATATGCAAATATATATATATAAGAAATCTGCGAAATATAGCTTACTAATTGTCCGCTACTGATAGAGAAATGTTTACCTTAAAAGGAAATGATACAATATCGAATAAACAATGAGGTTTCCTTCAGCAAATCTCATTTACATCTGTTAATATATAGGTTAGTAGATTTCTATCAAATGTACTTTTAATGCTGTTTGTGTTATTCAAAAGAAATTAAAGTCTTAGATTGGAAATATTTTCGCTCTCATATCTATTATGACAAATTCATCTGTTTTACAACACATAATTTTATTGGTGGCACTATTTTCTAATTTCCTGGAAATATGAGAAGCTTATCTGAATTTAGTCTGTTTCTGACTGTTAACGCTCTCAAAACCGCAGTTACTAATGGATATCATGATAGCTACTTAGTAAAACTATTTTCACAATAACCACGTGTTAGATGCAAGATAAAACAAATGAAATAATGAGAATATATTTTAGCTTTCATAGATATTGTATCGATATCCTTGTATTATACTAATACTTGCCTTGAAGTAAGACACTTAATTACACATGCGTCATTTGATTTTATCTTGCTTCAGTGTCTGAAAAATGGATGTCACAATTCCATTTAAAGATTAACCTCCTATCCATTTAGTTTTCCATCTGCTTAATGTCTCAGAGACTGTATCAAAACACTGACCCGATAAAATCATGTAATTTTGTTAGAAAAAGGGTAAATATTTCGAGAATCTACACAATATATGTTTCTTTGTTTTTTAAATGGTTAACTGACAAATATGATTTTAAAAATAATATCATATTGATGTGAGGATAAAAGCGGCGAGCTGGCAGAATCGTTAGCAATTAGAGCAAAGTACTTAGCAGCATTTCGTCCATTCTGAGTTCAATTTCCGACAAGATCGATTTTGTCTTCCGGGGTCGATAAAATAACTACCAGTTGAGCACTGGGGTCGATCTAATTGACTTGCTTCCTCCCTTGAAACTGCTGGCCTTGTACTAATATTTGAAACCAATAATTGGGTCAAGACCCTGGTGGCTATGTTTAATACGCATATAAAATATGTAACCTACTGGTAGGTCGTAGAATCTGAATTGCACGAATTAAGAAATGATCTTTTGGAGAAAAAGTGCAGTTTTAATGTCTGTAGGGAAGGAAGTTGATGAAAATTACCCTGATATATTACTGGAAGCTGTTCTATTGATGCCAGAAGAAAGAATAGTCGACGTAATTTTCTTGTGAAAAAATAGCTACATAAAATCTATAATTGGTAGACGTTTCTCTCTGGTTTATTTCCATCAAAACAAAAACCAGTTTTCCATTGTAAACAAATACTAAGTATTTTAATTATTGAATTTATGCATTAATCGATTCTTAATGAATCTTCAAAACACACTAATTTCAGTTTCAGTCTTTAAAACATACTTGTGGCTCTGTATATTCCTTTCTCGTCTTCAACGCAAACTGATTGTTTTTTAACATTTCATGACATGTAGACATTTTTCGTTTTGACTACCGACTTCATTTTAATTCAGTTGACTGAGAAGTTGTTCACAATATTTACATCTGAGTGTTTGGTAAATAGTGAGATTATATAGTATATGTTTGCGAAATATTTTACTGTCTGATAAATTACTACTGTCAATGATAACAACAGGCCTTAAATAACAATATTTGCTGAAAGAAATACCAGAATGCAGACAGATTTCTAAACGACACTGGTTAACGCAGACTTAGAATATGAATGGAGTAACAAGAAAACATTGCTTTACACTACTATGTAAATAAATTGTACATGTCACCCTATTTCAGTTACATATTCCTCGTTTTACCAAACACTCCATCCCGTGTTTTCAATTGTTTCGGTAGTCATAGATAAATATGTGTGTATCGTTTTCATTTTGTGTGTGTGTGTGTGCGTGTATGTGCGTGCGTGCGCATGTGTGTGTGTGTGTGGTGTGTGCGTGTGTAGCAATGCAAGATATTACTACTTCACTTTTTACAAGTAATCTTCACGCGATTCAGATAATATGCATTAAAATTTAACTGTATAGCAAATATTGGGTCCTTTCATTAGTAAAAATTTATTGTAATATATATATATATATATATATATAGAGAGAGAGAGAGAGAGAGAGATAAATATATATATAGATATATAAATATATATATATATATAAATATATATATAGATATATAAATATATATATAGATATATAAATATATATATAGATATATAAATATATATATATATATATAATATATATATATATATATATATATATATATATAATATATATATATATATATATATATATATATATATATATATATATATATATCACTACATTACATTACGAAGGCGCATGGGTCAGAGGTTAGAGCGTCAAGCTTACGATCGTGAGGTTGTGAGCTCGAATCCCGGACCGGGCTGCGTGTTGTGTTCTTGAGCAAGACACTTTATTTCACGTTCCTCCAGCTCACTCAGCTGTATCGGCCCCTTTGCCTTTCCCTTGGATACACTGTTGGCATGGAGAGGCGAGGCCGGTATGCATGGGCGACTGCTGGTCTTCCATAAACAACTTTGCCCGGACTTATGCCTGGGAGGGTAACTTTCTATGTGCAATCCCACGGTCTGTGTCGTGACTGAAGGGGGTCTCAGAATAACATTACATTCTAACAATCCTAGCATTAATACTGGTTTCAAATTTTGGACAAGACCAGCAACTTCGGTGTGGGGGAGAAGTCGATTACATCGACACCAGTGTTCAGCTGGTATGTATTTTATCGAACCGGAAAGACGGACGAAATACTGCTGAGCACCTTTACGTTCTGAGTTCAAATTCCGCCTGGACCATCTATCCCTTTCATCCATTCGGGGTCGATAAAATAAGTACCAGTCGAACACTGGGGTCGATTTAAGCGACTTAGATCTCCCCCAAATTTGCTACC
>NW_021833761.1:40000-47500 GCF_006345805.1 Octopus sinensis
CTCTATAATTTATATACATTAAAAGAAAAGGAGAGAGGAAGAGAGAGGAGAGAAGAGAGAGGGAAGTGGGCAGAATAAGTTAGGGAAAGAAGAAGCTTTACAAATAAGAAAGCATTTAATTTATATGAAATTTAACTCTCTCTTTGCAGGTCGGTTTAAGAGATACTCTGTAATATATAGCGGAAATATAAGTATGGAGATATATGTCAGAATTTACTATGCTGTCATCGTAGACAAAATAGAAACTGTTGCTCTATTCACAACAGTTGTGGCTTTCAGAACTGAAAACCATAAACACCGGAACTAAAAGTTAAATTAAGCCTTTAAGTATAACAATGGGTGGCAATGCTTGTCTAATTGAATGGGGTTGGTCGGATTGATATTTTCTCTTCAACGGAAACGAGTGGTGCAGCTTTAAAGAGTACACACTAGATAAAGATTTTAGTAATAGGAACCATTGTTAGCTTTTTTAAAAATTGGGTGCTTTTCCTATCAAACAAGTAACTTTTCACTGCTGATTTCGTGGCCGCGAGGGTGTACAACACACATAAATCCTTTGTGGCTTATCTATGCTGGATATGTTATTCTTAATGTTTCGCGTCCATCTAAAACCTCACCACACACTTCATGGAGCTCTGAGTCTAAAACATTTTCTGTTAGCCCCAACTTTCTGTATGGCATTTATAGAATGTTTATCAGTCATTCTTCTATAATTGTCAATTACTTCGAAATACGTAGAGGAATGGTGGATATAATGAAACTTTTTCCCCGAATTTTCATCTTCATCATATTTGTTATTATTCATATAATGGTTGGATTTCATCAAACAATCAATTTTGTCGTTTCACCTTTACTTGTAACACCCCATAGATATTATTAATGTTAGTGAGTCTAAGACAGCCATTATATGTCAGCATATCGCATTGGGAACGATGCATATTCTGTTGATGAGTATCATGGAGTCAATGCTCTTATTCTCGAAGTTTGAACATTTCCATTCCACTTTGGCACTAAGATGGTCTAAGTATATATTAGACTACGGTCTTGCAGGATACTAAAATACTTAGAAATCTGGTGGCGTTTCACCTTTGTTCCAGACGATAACATTATGTGTGCTTCTTTAATTTTTCGATGTAGTGCAGAAATCCGTGTTTTAAGAGGATTAAAAATTAAATCAACTTTATAGCTTAAACTACTTAAAGTGGTACATGTGGGTTCTTTTTTGGGGGGGGGGATACTCTTGGCATAATATGCATAAATCATCGGCTAACTTGAAGCATTTAGTATTACTGTATTTTCCGGCATAAAAGTTGACTTTTTCGAGCCAATAAATTAAAACCATGCAAGATAATCGATTTAAGTCTAAAAGGTGTAATCATAACTGCGTTCATTTCGAGAAGGAAGGTTACAGGAAACTTTTCTGAGGTCATGGAACACACCTGAGAAATACAGCGGGATGTTTGTGTAATCTTAGTGTTCACATCTTGTGGCTATTCTACAACCCTGATAGAGTAAGGTTATAGCGAAAGATATTTCAATCATAATCATGCGGTCTTTTCATAGATATTGAGGACTACCGTAAATCTTCGAGTATAGTCCGCCCTTGAGTATAATACGCAGCTTAAGGCATTTTCGCGCCCGACATCACAAAATGCGTCTGAATAAACATCGCCGGACAGCAAATAGAGACTCGGACATTGCTTAGAAAATGTTTTTCATTTTTAACCTCGTATATAGCACGCACTAGGGATTTTGACCTTTAAATTTTGGGGGAAAAATGCGGATTATGCTCGAGGATTTACGGTATATTATTTTGTTTCTTTTATCATTAGATAAGATGGTAGCTTGTGATTCGAGCGAAATTTTTCTGCTTTTCTAGTAGGTTAAGTAACCATGTAGAGTAGTGGCTCTCAATAAGTTGTTTTTTTTGCCTCTGGACCCCTTGAATCTTATTTTACTCTACTGACCTCTATAGCCAATTCGATGCATATAAAAAAAAATATCCCACTGTATTTTAATAATTAAATATTAGGAATTGTATTCAACAGCTGTTAAAATTTTTTGCTTATTGCAGAATTATAAATAATTTATTGCACGTAAATTTTAACAACAAAATCTTATATGGAGACCCAAGGGCCATATGCATCCCGGTAGAGAACCACTCTACATTTCAGAGGTTCTCTCTCGCAGAGAGTTTGGAATCTGGGAGCGTAGAGAGAAACAGATTTTTGTTTAAAAGATATGCTGCTGTCCAAGGGAACAAGACTGCTTCCACCGATGTTTTGCAGTGGCTACAATTTAATGAAATGGCATGCTATAGTAGAACTGGTCATGATGAATAGGTACACGCCATAGATACAAAAAAATAGAAAGCACACGCTCAATTTAAGATGATATCGGAGTTAATCCCTTATCAGATTCAGCGTTTTCTCTATTCAGGATTTCTAAAGCAAATTTTTAACTAGTTTACCCATGAGCTATTTAAGATTATTGCAAAGGTAATATATTCTACTTCTATTAAAATATGCGGGGCCGTATCTAATGTTCGTAGAAAGTGTGTGCAGATATATTATGCTGTGCACTGCACTTATTCTCTATGGAATGTATGCGCACACTGAATGTTTGTGCAAATGTAAACTTGAAATTACAGCATTATTAATTAGAAAATCATATTTCATAAATAATAGATTATCAAATGTGAAGTTCACAATCTGTAACTGCGCAGAAATCAGAAGTTGACAATAGCTGTGTTTCAACTTCAGGAGACCGTTCGTCTATGTGAAAACACAAAGACGATTTCTAACAGTCAGCAGCATACTTGTATCTCTTGATACGTTCTCTGGATAACAGACACAGCTAAGAGATTACTTTCGATAAATATAGTTTCTAATTATAGCTCCGTTAGCCAACTATTTCTTCTATGCATAAAATATTTAATTTTGTGTGCTGGTTGCAATACGTATGTGCACGCATGCGCACACGAACGCAGCTTGAAGGAACAGTTGTTAATATTATTGTAAGTGCATTGTATGCATGATATGTCCCTAGTAATATATGCAACGTGCGGCGTGAGATTTGAGTGTTTAGGGTTATGTACATGATAATATGATAATTATTGTATACCTGTAAATGTGTGTATAGTGTATAAGGTAATGCATATGTACATGACTTACTTTCTACTTAGACATTGATTTCCAGTTGATGAAAAGCAATGTACAATACAGAGTTAGATAACTGTTTCAGTTCATGTATGGAAGCACAGAGACTGTGTGTCCCTATTTGCTTACGAATGTGTATCTACATTTGCATGTCTGCCTGTGCGTGCCTTCGTACTTGCGTGTATTTGTGTGCGTGCGTACGCTCGAGTATATATGTGTGTACGTAGGTGAATGCTTATGTGCGACAGCGAGTGTTCACGCACGCGTGCATGGAAAGTGGAACTGGATATAAATAATGATAGATTCTGGAATATAAATAGAATACGGAATAACATTCTATTGAAGCAATAATGAATTTCTGCTGTGAATAGAAAACGATGTTGTAAAACCATTCTAAAAATTGCATCATAGCAAAATTGCTTTCCTAAATATTTGTGAAACCTATTAATGTCTGTGTGTGTGTGTGTGTGAGTGTGTATGCATGTGTGTGTGCGCGCGCGCGTTTGTGTGTAGTAGGCCCTATGACGATACTGTTGTGGTCATTCCAGTGACGAAACTCGATAAGCTTTCAAGTCTTTTTAGTGCTTCTGTGACATTGACTGTAATTCAATTTCTGTTGATTTTCACATCAGATTCAAGATGCGATGCCTTTGAAATAGAATAGCTATCATAACATTACCGAGAAAGCTAAACTGAACGCTTTCTAAACGGTCCGTTTAATTATTGGAATATGTTATCGAATACGCAAGTTTTTATTGATTTTTATGTCATTCCGCAATTGAAACTTCACGTTTGTCATTTTATTTCGTTCTTTCGCCTCGCAGCAAAATACGAGCTTCTGAATAATAATTATTCGTCTGGCCTCTTCGGTTACCTTTCAGAAACAACCACTGGTCACCAGCAAAGGTGTTAGCGATAGGCTTCCTCGTTATTCCTCGACTACAATGTCCTATACTTGGCAAGTGTTATCAACCTCAGCAGTTTTCTTCTCATCAATTCCATCTTTTTGGGAAGTATTTAGAAATTCCTTTACTAATTTCGATCTTTAATCTTTTCAAAGTGAGCAGGCTGATAAATAGATAACAATATTGGGCTCTAGGCAGAGTGGGGGGGGGGGAATGGTGCGACTAGTTCCGTAGGAGCAAGAGAGGAATAATAAAAGAAATAAAGCAGAAAAATAAGTAGAAAGACAGATATTTAGCAGCGACAAGGATTCTTGGCAGAGTTATTATTGACATGAATGCCAAGACAAATTGAGGCTGTCATAGATTTTAAGGGCTACTGTTATATTTCATGCCAGTTACCTATTCTACTGAATTATTGCTCTGCCCTATTAGATTTTCCTTGCTCATTTCACTTGTCTCATTACCTTTTTATTGCTTTATGTTCTATTGGCTGACCAGAAGTATCAAATTATGTTTCAGGGTTTTCTCTTCTCTTCCTGTTTCTCAAATATTCTATTTTGTGGCTACTTTGTATTTACGCAGAGGCTACGTTTGATTCCGAGCGGTCATAAAATCTCCATTACACAATTCAAAATGGAATGTTCTCATCGGCATTCTACTTTATCACTTCAACTAATATACGTCAGTGAATAATAAAATAGGTCTCCGATACAACAGAACTAACCCGTGTCGACTAATCAACTCTTCAGTAATCATGCTGAAATGAAAATGATTTTAGATTATTATATTAAAAATCTAAATGCGTAAATAGATGTTCAAGTCAGTGAAGCACTACATATATTCTTTCTGCTGTTTCTCAATGAACTAATAGACAGGTTGCTTGATATATCAAGCATAGAACAATACGGGGAAGCCAAACGCGAACCTCTATTAAGCTTAAGCAAATAAATGAGAATGTTCTGAACCGTTCTCTGTCAGAAGACTTTCACAGAGCCAGATTATAACAAATCACAATGTTTTAAATAGTATTGTTGTTTGTATTATTTCAAGTCGCTTTAATCAGAATTCTCGAATTATAAACGTAAACTATTTTTCTGCGTTTCCCTTCAAGTTTTATTGATCACTAATCAGTTTATAGAAAATAATATCGATATCCAAGCTATTTGTTTAAAATTGCTTCTTTGTAAAATCATACGATTTCATTTTGATAACTTCTGTTGGCAAACAAATATTGAAGTCATTGTGACATTTTCGGCATTACTCTTCTTTCAATTACAATTACTTAAAGGGCTCTTTAGGCAATAAAAATAGCTCCAAACCTCGTAATCATGTTTCGTCGAAACAAAACTATTAATCATGCGCTTTTAATCTCGGAGGGGAACTTTTCAAAGTGATGAGATTGGTGTTGGGATAATAACTATTCTATTTTTAAAAGATGCAAACACTCATCTGTTAATATTTAGCGAATGAAAGTTGTGTGTGATTAGCGGAGATTACACGATAGAAATAAGCTAAGTTCGGGATTTCGTATGTCGTAATGAAGCGTATAATAAGTAGTTAATGGCTGATAGACATAAGCCGAATCCCTTAAATAAGAACACAATGTTTTGCCCTGTATTACTGGACTCCATCATTATGTCAGCCAAACTGAGTATTTTAGGATCTGTTTCTGTGTATTTATTTTTAATTTCCTAATTTCTAGCTTCGTCTACGAGCGTCTTGTGTTGTGTTTAAGCTTATCGTATTATAGGACCAAATTAGTCACAGAATTACTAAAACTATGTTTATAACTTTACTTAATATCACTCGATAAAATATTTAAAATTCTGCTCAGCCTGTTGCTGATGCTTGTGCTGGTGGTAGTCTCAAAAATGTCTTGTATACAAAATGCTGGTTATTTTGATAAAAACTATTTGTAAACTCATAACTGAAATTCTGAAATAATGTGCAAACGAACAAACATAATGTTTTGGGATAAATATTTATATGTTTGTCTCTGTTACGAGGTGTGTTCATACGTACGCATATTCTCTCACAAATTCTTTATCTGATCTCTGTATTTATAGTCTAATTGCAAAAGTTATGCAAAAGGAAACCTATTTGAACTATTGCGTTTGATAACTGGGCTCATTAGTCTCACAACAGTTGTCTGATTTTAATTTACATTCATCAAAAGCTTGCTGAGTTCCACAAATTTTACCCTCCCGTTTGGGCTGACATAACAGACTATGACAGTCTAATGAGATGAGGAATTCGGTTTAGCTGGTGAAATACATTGTCCTTCGTTAGTGAATGTACTTGATCACCTCGCACACAGTACTTACTAACCAGTGCTTTAATCTATCATCTTTATTCTAATCTACAGAACTTTGTCCTCTTCCACATTCCCCTGTTTTCAGTTCATTTGAAGATTTATCAACAATTTCGAAAATGTGATTAATATATTAGTCATAAATGCTGTCTTTATCTACAAGAGTAGAAAATATTCTGTTGCAGATTGTACTTCTTCATCTAGCCAATCTTCTCAACTGCCTTCATACCAATACCTGATTCGATATATTCATTGTCATTCATATAAAATGGAATACTCAAAACACCCTTTCTCTCTCTTAACCAGTCTTCGTAGGCTTGAAACGTGAAAGACTTTTTCTATTTCTATTCCTGAGCGCTATACTAATACATTTGTTTGTTTGTACTCCACCTGCCTTCGTCTTTTGTTTATTTTCGTAAACTTTCCCGTTATATATATATATATATATATATATATATATATATATAATATATATATATATATATATTATATATATATATATATACTAAGCAATAAAGGGTTTAGCAACGAATTGCCTTACCACATACCGAATTTAGAAATAGCAGTCAAAGAGTTATAGCTATTTCTTCTACTAAAAAGGGAGATCTCAGTAAAAACAGCAATTGGAAGGCAGACACAAACAGGTAAGAGAGAATGAATTGACGGCAATCTATCATACAATTTTAAGTTATCTACGGACGCACGTTTCGAAATCAAGTTTTTAGGAAAGCATAAGAATTAAATATTAAATAATTCTACCTTACCAAAACGGAACAGCCTGCTCGTGAAATTAACGTGTAAGTGGCTGAGCACTCCACAGACACGTGCACCCTTAACGTAGTTCTCGGGGGATATTCAGCGTGACACAGAGGGTGACAAGGCCGGCCCTTTGAAATACAGGTACAACAGAAACAGGAAGTAAGAGTGAGAGAAAGTTGTGGTGAAAGAGTACAGCAGGGATCACCACCATCCCTGCTGGAGCCTCGTGGAGCTTTTAGGTGTTTTCGCTCAATAAATACTTAATAAATACTCGGTCTGGGAATCGAAACCGCGATCCTATGACCGCGAGTCCGCTGCCCTAACCACTGGGCCATTGCGCCTCCACTAGCAGATATATACTTGTTTT